>NC_068997.1:44172387-44178168 GCF_001194135.2 Octopus bimaculoides
TATATATATATATATATATATATAATTAGAGAGAGAGAGAGAGAGAGAGATAATAAGAAAATGAGATGACAAAGGAATAAATGATTATCTTATGAACTTCATTAGGTTACAGTTGTTTCTGCTACAAGATTGCAGTGGAGTCATAGTTAAGTACCTGAGTAACACCTTATAGCTTCATCGGAACCTCGAATATGAAGAGCAATTTATTTAGAGGCTATATATTGGGCTGAGGTAAAGAATACGCACACCACTCGTTTTCGGCGTAACAAAAACCCTAACCACCGGGTGTACGTATTCTTTACTTTCGCCTATATATTGTTGTTTCAGTTAAACACACACACACACATACAAGATAACTTGACACCTTATGGTGGTAAATTTTGGTCTTTATCACGGACCCTTGATCAAATTTCATTCTCTCAGAAATTTTGTGGCCGAAATAAGTTGATTAAATTGGAAGGAGTTCAAACTTTATTACAGTTATATTTACATTCCATATGCAAGAGACAAGAAATGCAGGGACTATAACCAACAACATGACGGAATATCGCTTCTATCACGGTGACAAAAGAAGTTGTTACCAATCGATGAAGCGGAGAAAAATAAAATAGAAATTTCATGCTATCTGAAGACCTTCAGCCGAATAAAAGTTATAATTATACAAACCGATCCGATATTTAGGTAATCGTACCGAAAGATCACCGGACTTTAAAACAAAGCCGGGATCGGAGCTCACTTGGGTGCTTATATATATACAAAAGAAATAAAGAGACTTCAGCAAATAAGATCTGAAGAAGGAATTGTAATTCCGAAATATCATCGGACTATAGATAACCAAGTTAGAACAGGTATATAGTCCATTTTTTGTTCTATAGTGCATTGTTATACCATTCTAAACTTTTTATTCTTTACAAACAATACACAATGTTCAAGCGAACTACAATACTCTCTTAAAGAAAATAAAGTGAATACGAGCGATGTACTTAAATAAATTTGGTGAAATAAACAGCTCCAGTAATCGGAAGTGAGAATGGCTGAAAGATTGCCGAAAAAATTATTATTTATGATAGTGTTTTGTGCATAGTACAATATTAAATATTAAATAAGAACATTTTCAACTTACCATTTTGAGAAAGAAACACGCCGGCAAAGATACAAACACACTCTGAATGTTCGACTGCAACCCGTCAAACGGAGCGCTTGCTTAATATCAACCAATGAATATTCGTCCGCCTACTCCGCCTATTCTATTATCCACATTTTCTCTTACACTTACACACTAAGTTATTTGCTGCTGAATTTGAGAATGAGGTCATATTTCATGCAGTACAGTTAGTAATATTTTCATTTTATTGGCACCCTGGTTAAATACTTCCAGAATTAGGTCAAATTTCACATGCACATGCGCGCGCGCACACATCACCGTCATAATTTTACATTGTTTTTTCATACTGGTACGGGTTGGGCGTTTCGTTTTGGTCTTTGAATCCTTGTTCGATGTTACTACCTATATAAGTTAGAGCGAACCCTGTCTCACGTGGTCTTCTCAGTTTTAGTATAGTTTCTCTAGCACATTATCATCATCATCATTTAACGTCTGCTTACTATGCTGGCATGGGTTGGATAGTTTGACAGGAGTTGGTCAGCTGGAGAGCTGCACCAGGCTCCAATTGCCAGTTTTGGCATGGTTTCCATGGTGAATGCCCTTTCTAACACCAACCACTTTACAGGGTGTACTATGTACTTCTTATATGGTACCAGCACTAGTGCTTTATATGTGGCACCGGTATGGGTGCTTTTGCAAAGCACTGTCGCAGGTATCTTTTGGAACTAGCATGGGTGTTTTTTTACGTGGCATTGGCATAGGTATTTTTTACCTGGCACCAGTGAGCTTGCAAGACAAGGACTCTCTCAGTTGAGAGAGGGAGTGGAAGTGAGAAATTAGAGCATGACAGAGGTGGTTCTCTTACTATTGAGGAGATACTTGGCTACCTCAGTAGGACAAGGTGGGAGAGAGTTAGAGAAAGCTATAGAGATAGTTGGTGTGTGTGTGAGAGAGCCTGCTACAGGTAAGAGTGAGGGGTTGTGTAAGTGGTCTAGAGGAAATAGAGGAGGATGTTCCATGAGAGTGTGAGGGAAGATGTTTAAAGGTAGTAGAGATAGCAAGTGATGTTGAGAGAAATTGGGGTGATTGTAGAGATAGTGAAGGTGAGAGGAATTGGAGTGGAAGGGAGAGGGTAGGTAGGTGATGGTTTGGAGAGTGTGTGGGTAGGCACTTGAGCCAAACCCTTTGCACATCTTCAATGTTTAGTGTTCTCATCTCATTACCAGACAGCATTGTACTTTGTACACAAACAATGAAGAGAGAATTCCCTTGTTGCCAGCACAGGAAATAATATCCTGAACTTTTTTCACCTTATTCTGGTTTGGTCCAACAAGTTAGCATGCAACATATAGCTGACCATGAAAGAAATCAGGACTTGCCAGTTCACCTCCAGTAACCTCGAGGGACTATCTCTGAAAATTATTGATGGATTGGGGTGAGGAAGGACTGCCTTACTGAAAATTGAAGTTGTTTCAACTGAAATGGCATATCTGGTTGGATGAGGTAATGCAGGTTTTTGTTTTTAATGTTTTAGTTATGAGGAGGGAGAGTGGAGGTGCAATGGCCCAGTGGTTAGGGCAGTGGACTCGCGGTCATAGGATCGCAGTTTTGATTCCCAGACAGGACGTTGTGAGTGTTTCTTGAGCGAAAACACCTAAAGCTCCACAAGGCTCCGGCAGGGGATGGTGGCGAACCCTGCTGTACACTTCCACCACAACTTTCTCTTACTTCCTGTTTCTGTTGTGCCTGTAATTCAAAGGGTCAGCTTTGTCACACTGTGTCACGCTGAATATCCCTGAGAACTACATTAAGGGTACACGTGTCTGTGGAGTGCTCAGCCACTTGCACGTTAATTTCACGAGCAGGCTGTTCCGTTGATCGGATCAACTGGAACCCTCGACGTCGTAAGCGATGGAGTGCCAACAACAATTAGGAGGGAGAGTAGTGTAAATAACCTTCTACAAGGGTTGGAAGAAGTTATTCTTAGACTGAAGATCTAACCCTATTGTTTGAAACAAAGTGATTCCACTAAAGCCACCCAAGTTGCAGGTGGGGGTGTTAAACCAGGTGATAAATTAAATTGATCACCGAGGAGAGAGGAACAGTCCCTCTGTCAGATTTCCATTTAGTTTTCACCTACTGAATTTCATTTACAAGGTTTTGATCAGACTCTATGGTAGGAAACAGTCAAGGTGCCATGCAGTGAGACTGAACTCAAGAATCACTTGGTTGCAAAGTGAACCTCTTAATTACTGAGTCATGCTTGCTCCCATAATCATGTGGACAATTCACCAGGAAAGCAATTTGGAGTGTGATTCTCCTTGCCATTTCCCACCTGAACGGTTCATCAGTTGCACATGTACATAAATGCATATTCCTAAATCACGTTTGGCTAAAATATTTAATTGATAAGTAAATAAATATTTACTCATCAATATTCAATAGGATAAAGGCAGTGAGCTGGCAGGATAGTTGTCATGCAGTCAAAATGCTTCATGGTGTTTCATCTGTCTCCATGTTCTGAGCTCAAATTCTGCTGAGGTCGACTTTACCTTTGATCCTTTTGGGGTAAATAAAATAAGTATCAGTGACTGGGGCTGATGTAATCAACTTATGCCCTCATTTGAAATTGCTGGCCTAGTGCCAAAATCTGAAATCAGTACTTAATAGGATATTTCATAGGATTCAATAATCAATTGGATCACAACCTGGATGAGTCCCCTCTGCCATTTTTTGTTCAGCACCACTACTACTACTACTACTACTACTTCTACTGTCTTTGCTTTTTTAAAATACTGATTGTATCCACTCTTTCTAAACCCACTTGATACAATTCTCTTTCTTTCATGTAAGTACCTAATCTGCTAGAAATATCAACAAATCTCCCTAAAGTCATACATTAACATATTATGAAGAAGTAAAAACTGTAGATGATGTATTCTTTAGATACACCTAAAAAATAGAAAAGTAGGTGATTGTCACATCAGGAGTGTCTTTCGTTATAGGTCTGCTCAGTCTGAGTTGACTCAGAAATAACAAAACAACAACCTTACGATTTTTCGAGTTTTCTTATCCTATTTGGATCTTTATATTCATCACTTTAAGTCCTCAGAGTAACAACAGGGAGTGCCAAGTTCATCATCATCATCATCATCGTTTAACGTCCGCTTTCCATGCTAGCATGGGTTGGACGGTTTGACTGAGGACTGGTGAAACCAGATGGCTACACCAGGCTCCAATCTGATTTGGTAGAGTTTCTACAGCTGGATGCCCTTCCTAATGCCAACCACTCAGAGAGTGTAGTGGGTGCTTTAATGTGTCACCCGCACGAAGGCCAGTCAGGTGGTACTGGCAACGGCCACGTTCAAAATGGTGTATTTTATGTGCCACCCGCACAAGAGCCAGTCCAGGAGCACTGGCAACGATCTCGCTCGAAAATCCTTACACATGTCACGGGCACAAGTGCCAAAAAGGCGACGCTGGGCACAGGTGCCATCCCGATTTCGCTTTCGCTTGCCTCAATAAGTCTTCGCAAGCTGAGTTTCGTGTCCAATGAAGGAGAAGGAGGAGTTATACTAGCAAAATTGTTGGACAAACAACACTGAAGCATTATAAACTAGAAATATGATGATAAAGTGAACACTAGCATATTTAATATAATAAACCAAGAAATTCTAAATAATGTGGTGAAGACATGACTGTGTAGTTAAGAACTTTGCTTTGCAACCATGTGATTTTCTGTTCAATTCCACCATGTAGCACTTCAGGCAGGTGTCTTATACTACATCCCTGAGGTGACCAGTGTCTTGTGAGTGAATCTGCTGAATGGAAATATTGTGGAAACCTGTTGTACATACACAGACATTCACACGTATATATATGCATATGTACACATACACATACAGACACTTGCATATACATATGTGTGTGTGCGTGCGCGCATGTGTGTATGTACATTTTTGTGTTTGTCCTCTCACTGTTTGACAACAAGTGTAGGTTTGGTTACATCTTGTAACTTAGTAGTTTGGCGAAAGGTGACCAATAGAATCAGTACCAGACTTCGGATAGGGACTGAGGATGATCTGTCTGATTAACTCTTCAAGGTGGTGCCCCAGCAACATTGCAATCCATTGGCTAAAACAGGTAAAAGAATGAAAGATATTGTAACTAAAATTATTCCTTTACAGATGAGAACACTTCATATCTAAACGAGTAATGATTCAAAAACAGGGGAGATAACTCTGAAATTTTAATCTTTTCTATTCTAGGCACAAAGCCTGAAATTCATGGGGGAGGGGAACAGTCGATTAGATCGACCTCAGTACGCAACTGGTACTTAATTTATCGACCCCGAAAGAATGAAAGGCAAAGTCGACCTCAGGGGAATTTGAACTCAGAACGTAAAGACAGACAGAATACCGCTAAGTATTTCGCCCGGCGTGCTAACGTTTCTGCCAGCTTGCTTTTCTGACATTTTAATATTAAGGTAGAATTCAATGAGCAGTGAGTCTGATCTTTAACAACATTACAACGACTGTATCGGTTGTATCAGATCTCCTCCGTAGAGTGTATTCTATTACTACAGATCTTATATGACTCTCTCTGTCTTTGTCTGTCTCTCTCATCATTTACTTCTTTCTGTCACTGAACTGCTGGAGCACCTCTTCGATGAACTA
>NC_068997.1:44178285-44182025 GCF_001194135.2 Octopus bimaculoides
TTGTGAGTGTTTATTGAGCGAAAACACCTAAAGTTCCACGAGGCTCCGGCAGGGGATGGTGGCGAACCCTGCTGTACTCTTCCACCACAACTTTCTCTCACTCTTACTTTCTGTTTCTGTTGTGCCTGTAATTCAAAGGGTCAGCCTTGTCACACTGAATATCCCCGAGAACTACGTTAAGGGTACATGTGTCTGTGGAGTGCTGAGCCACTTGCACGTTAATTTCACGAGCAGGCTGTTCCGTTGATCGGATCAACTGGAACCCTCGACGTCGTAAGCGACGGAGTGCCAACAACGACTGTATCGGTTGTATCAGATCTCCTCCGTAGAGTGTATTCTATTACTACAGATCTTATATGACTCTCTCTGTCTTTGTCTGTCTCTCTCATCATTTACTTCTTTCTGTCACTGAACTGCTGGAGCACCTCTTCGATGAACTAAGTCGAATAAATCACCCTCAAGGACTTATGTTTGCTGCTTATTCTGGTACTTTTTGGTTATCTCACCCTATTAAAAAAATTGGATATCTCTCCCCTCAC
Organism: Octopus bimaculoides; assembly: GCF_001194135.2. NCBI lineage: Eukaryota > Metazoa > Mollusca > Cephalopoda > Octopoda > Octopodidae > Octopus > Octopus bimaculoides. Next base: position 44,178,825 of record NC_068997.1, read on the forward strand.
TGTTTTTATGAAAAATATCGGTACTTTTGGTTATCTCCTACACCTAAAAAAATTGTTTAAACCTCAATAAAACACAAAAAAAAGAATATGAAAAAATCGATAAACATGAAAACTGAAAAAAATTAATCACCAGGAAAACTGAAAAAAAAAAAAAAAAATAATCATCTTATTGAGTCTTCACTCTTTTACTTGTTTCAGTCATTTGACTGCGGCCATGCTGGAGCACCGCCTTTAGTCGAGCAAATCGACCCCATGACTTCTTAGTAAGTCTAGTACTTATTCTATCGGTCTCTTTTTGCCGAACCGCTAAGTTACGGGGACGTAAACACACCAGCATCGGTTGTCAAGCGATGGTGGGGGAACAAACACAGACACACATACATATATATATATATACGACGGGCTTCTTTCAGTTTCCGTCTACCAAATCCACTCACAAGGCATTGGTTGACCCGAGGCTATAGTAGATGACACCTGCCCAAGGTGCCACGCAGTGGGACTGAACCCGGAACCATGTGGTTGGTAAGCAAGCTACTTACCGCACAGCCTCTCCTGTGCCTCATAACATTTTTAATACAAATCATACCATGCTTATCCAGGAGGCCAAAGATCTAACTTTTTATCTAATCTCGTCGCCACAAACTCAATTTTTTAGTGGAGAGGTAACCCAATTTTGTAACGATAATTTTTTAATAGGGGTGAGGTAACCAAAAATTACTCTTATTCAATTGGTCTCTTTCGCTGAATCATTAAGTTTAGGGGACAGAAAGAAATCAACACCGGATGTCTTGCAGTGGTAGGGAACAAACAGAAAGACACGCATAGATACATATACCTTTTATTTTTAATTGTTTCAGTCATTAGACTGCGGCCATGATGGAGCACTGCCTTGAAGAATTTTTAGTTGAATATATCGACCCAGGACTTATTTTTTTCTTAAGCCTAGTACTTATTCTATCGGACTGTTAAGCCGAACCGCTAAGTTACAGGGACATAAACATACCAGCATCTGTTAAGTGGTGATGGTAGGGGGGAAAACACAGACTCAAAAGACACACGCATAGATATATATACGTATATAATGCGGGTTTCTTTCAGTTTCCGTCTACCAAATCCACTCACAAGGCTTTGGTCGTCCCGAGGCTATAGTAGAAGACACTTGCCCAAGTTGCCACGCAGTGGGACTGAACCCCGAACCTTAAGGATGGGAAGCAAGCTTCTTACCACACAGTCATGCCTGTACCTATATATATGATGGGCTTCCACACAGTTTCACAAGGCACTAATCGGCTCGGGACTATAGAAGACACTTGCCTAAAGTACCGCGCAATGGGATTGAACCCAAAACGACGTGGTTGCAAATCGAGAACTTCTTAACCATACGCACAAAATCATCATCATCATCATTTTATTTTCGCTTCCCATGCCGTAAAGGCATAGGTAGATGGTTCAACAGAATTCAGAGAGTCAAAAGATCCATTCTTGGTCCAATGTCTCAGTTTTGGCATGGTTTCAATTAAAATCACTTTACTGTGTGTATGGGTGACACCAGCACTATTGTTTATAGTGATATATTCAGGGCACGAAAAGTTTATAAGTAGACACCAGCATATTTGCTGTAGTAAACCAAAAAATTTGAGGTAAGTTTTCAGATTTTCACTGAGGTGTTAGAGTTAGGGTTTTATGGCTAGTTTTAGGGTTAGGGTTAGAGAATTCCGTCCCTAACCCTAAAACACCAGTGAAAATCGTGCGGGTATTAATCTGAAAATTTACCAAATTTGATAAATTATAATTGAATGGGAGGGGTGCTGACATTAACGAAAAATGCTGAAAAACATCTGTCAATGTAACAATATACTGAATGACATTTTAAAAAAATCTATTTGTTCTGCTATTAGTGATGTAAGCGGCTGTTTCTAAATGTCACGCTTATCGATCACCGAACAAAATTTTAAAATAACTTTTGGGAAATAAATAAAATAAAAAAAGAAAATATATTTCCAACAATTAAAAATAGTATTTTATCAATTAATTAACAGGAATGTCAATTAGTGTAACTAATGGAATTTGGTGACACATTAGTTATTGTTGTAAACGACATTCTCCACTTGTGTTTATTTTATTACAATGGCAGGAATTTGCTTTCCGCCGTCGACCGAACCTTCTCATTCTTTGGAGTCACACACATCGGACATCAACGGACTTGCTTTTTCTAAACATGTTATGGCCAGCTGTGCAGGCGACAAAACTGTTCGTTTGTGGTCGTTTCCAGGATTCGCCGAAATAAATCCTTTTTCGCCTCTCACAGGGCATAGTTTGTATGTGAACTCCTGTACGTTTAATCCGGCCGGAACGTTGTTGGCATCTTGTTCTACGGACGGTAAACTAATACTTTGGAATCTAAATACAGGGCATCAAGAAGCTGTTCTCGAACACCCGTCCAAAGGTGGTATACGTGTGTGTAAGTTTTCTCCAAACGGTTTTTACCTTGTGTCAGGAAGTGACGATGAGACTTTGTGTATTTGGGAATCCACGTCTTTAGATTTGATAAGGTATGTATGCTGTTGTTCTTGAGCACTGCATCTGCACTGATCGAAATGATCTATGTTTAAAAACATTCTAGCCCAATGTGATATATGTGTCAGTTTTCTTTACTCTAAGACGGTAGGGTGTGATTTGAGGGAAATATGGTTTTGGATCGAAAGACCGCGAAGTGTCCCTCGTTAACTCAATGTATGTATATATATATATATATATATATATATATATATATGTGTGTGTGTTTGTGTGTAAGTACGCCGCACGCATGCAGTGATATTCTTTTTGGCGATCTTTGGTAAGATCGCAGTTTTTCTGTTTTTTGACAATGACACGGTCTCCAACTGGACAGTTTTCTATGAGTAAATTCCAGAATCCTCGGAAACCGGTGAGGACTAGTGTTAGCGACAATGGTAATGGAAGTGCCCAAGTGAGTTTATAGGTCTCACTAAATTCAGCTGTTGCGAGGAGTGGACGTTTTGGACTAAATTTCTTCAGTGACGCTTCCCATGAGTTTTCGTCTTACAAGTTTTATCATCGTCAATTTCCAGCTGTCGGGTCAAAAATGAATTCTCGGTGTATCCTTTTGAGCTGCTGCTTCTAGTAATCGAATGTTCGACAAATAACATCTTACTGTTAACAAAAAAAAAAAAAAAAAAAAAA
>NC_068997.1:44183924-44188699 GCF_001194135.2 Octopus bimaculoides
GCCATAAATATCGCCATCCGTTTAGAGAAAAATTTGTAGTTTAGAATCAGTAGTTCTTTGACTGCTATTTCTAAATTTTCAGTATGTTGGAGAAGCAACTCAATGCTAATCCCTGTATATTTATATATATATATATATATAAACAATATATGAGTATATGCATATATATGTACATGTATGCACATACCTTCATCTACATGTACATATAGATACATAACTGGGTATGAGTTTGACAGTTTAACTGGAACTGATGAACTGCAGAGCTGTACCAGGTTCCAGTCTAATCTGGCTTGGTTTCTACAGCTGGATGCCCTTCCTAATGCCAACCACTCCAAGAGTGCCTTTTACATGTCACCAGCACAGGTGCTTTTTATTATATGTATATAAATTGAAGTGTACAGTATTATATTGGGTCATCCCATAAATAATGCGGTTTTTTCAATTGCATGAACTAAAAGTCGGAGGAGGATGGGATAATCTACCTGCATCAACTTGCTAAAAGGCAGGTATTAATTTTACCTTGTACTTATTCTTAGTACAAGCTTTGAAGATTGCAGTTCAATTTTAAGTTATTTTTTCAAAGCTATAAATGGAAGTGACAAAGGAGCATATTTGGAATATTTTGCTTTATGAGTTCAATAAAGGTAACAACGCCACAAAAAGTGCAAGGAATATGAATGCAGTATATTGGGTCCAAGCCAGAAACTACAGCCTAGAAGATAAGCCATGTCCTGGAAGATCTGTAGAGCTCAACAAGGACGTCCTGCAAACCCCGGTGGAACAAAATACCATTGTAAATATTGAGGAACTAGCAGAGAAGCTTGGATTTGGTCATTCAGCCATTCGTCAACACCTGTATGCCATAGGAAAAGTCAGAGATTGAATGTGTGTTCTTCTTTGCTGTCACATCTCACAAATAAACCTTTGTTTGGACCGAATAGTGACTGGTGACAAGAAATGGGTTTTCTATAAAAATGTTAAGCACCAAAGACAGTGGGTAGGGAAAGGAGAAACACCGGCACCCCAGGCTAAAGGGTCTTCACCCACGTAAGGTGTTGTTATCTGTTTGGAAGGATATGAAAGGTTTATTCCACTTTGAACTTTTAAACCCAAACCAAACAATAACAAAGGAGATCTACTTCGAGCAACTTGAGTGGCTTAAGTCAGCAAAAGAAGGAAAACGACCATCTCTGGTTTCAAGACAAAAGGTGTTCTTCCATCAGGATAATACTCAGCCACATACAGCAAGGATGACATTCTAAAGGCTGGAGCAGTTTGAATGGGAAATGATGCCCCACCCACCATATTTGTCAGACATTGCCCCATCTGATTATCATTTACTCCACAGTCTTCAAAATCATTTGAATGGAAAAAATATGAATTCTGTAAACTAGGTCAGAACAGTACCGGAGGAGTATTTTTTGTCACGGACAAGTGAATTTTGGAAGAGGTGCCTTGCAAGTCTACTGGAAGAGCATTGTAGAAAATGAAGGAGAGTATATTTTAGATTAAAAAGGAACTTTGTTTATCTTAGGTTTGAAAAAGAAAGGAAGTATAAAAAAACTGCATTATTTATGGGGTGATCCAGTATATTCATTATGGCTGATCTTACTGATCAGTTTTGTACTAGAGGTTCAACGAAGTGTTAGGTAACTGTCCAATTATGTAACTGTATGCTCTTCAGAGGTAGAAGTTATGGAGTGAAATATGGTGACTGCATCTTTACAATAGCTTCTTTCAGTTTCTGCTTACCAAATCCACTCACAAGGCTTTGCTCAGCCCAGGGCTATAGAAGAGAATACTTGCCCAAGGTGCTGCATAATGGAACTGAACCCATGGCCACATGTTTGAGAAGCAAGCTTCTTTTTTACCCACACAGCCATGTCTGCTTCATTTCTGTTACTTAAAATGAAACCTTGCAACGTCTGTCTACTGTACCATATGCTATCACCCTCACCCTTGTGATGGTGACAAATAACCAAAACAAATTTGAATCTATATAAAATGAAACCTCAGTGAAAGGATGGAAGTAAGGAGATATATGTTTTTTTATGCTGGAAAACACATCAAAATGCCATGATAAGTTTCATGGCAAAATTCCATTTCAGTGTATGAATGTGGGAAGGAGACAATGTTTTCAAAGTTGGACACTGAAAATGCTAAGTACTGATGACATATTAGCCATAATAAGATGAGAAAATGGTAATAAAAGTCTTGAAATAAGTTTGTCCTGTACCCAGTGCAAATACTGTTAAGCTTGACTTTGCTTTTCGTCCTTTCTGCAATCAAATAAAACCGTTGTGTTTAGGTGAGGCCTCTGAGGGGTTGTGGATGCCCCAGAGTCTCAGCCCCTATTGATTTGAGAAAACGTCATAACACATCATATATTGGTTTCAAATTTTGGCTCAAGACCAGTAATTTCAGAGAAGCTAAGTCAAATAAAATGACCCCAGTTCTCCACTGGTACTCATTTATTGACTCTGATAGGTTGAAAAGCAAAGTTAACCTCTGCAGAATTTGAACTCAGAAATGTTACTTAGCATTTTTCCCAGCGTGCTAATGGTTCTGCCAGTTGTTCCTACTTTAAAAATAAAATTCTAGTTATATGTGGTGCTTGATTCCTTGTAACAGTGTAGGAGGAAAAAAAGAAAAGACAGTCTTACTGATGATGATATTAATTCTTGTAGTTTAGCTCCAGGTCATCTTTTATCAGACAGGCCTATCATCAAAAATATTCAGACATTCCAACCGTGACCAACCCATCTTTTTTTAAAACTTATCTAATATGTTCTTCCCCGATTTTTAATACAGTAGGGTATGATTTGATGGAGATTTGGCTGCTATTTCTTGCAGGTTGAACAACTACATAGCAGCTTTCTTGTTGACTTGTCCACATAGGTTGCAGGTGATGATAGAGCACTGGTAGTTGTGGTGATGGTGGTGACAGCAATCGTAATACTAGTGTCATTTATGGCTATGGTAGTAGTACTTGAAGTGATAATTGCAATTGTGTTGCTGATTGTAGATGCAGTAGTAGTAATTATAAAAATAGCAGCTTATTTTAACAATGTTTTAATTAGTATTTTGAAGAGGTAAAGAAGAAACCTCTCCCACCTGGCAGTTCTTTGATATTGGTACAGGATGTCATTCACCCACACAGCTTTCCCTCGAGACATAGATAAAGAGGCTATATAGAGGATGAATGACATTGTCTCCTCATACTAACACTCTCTATACCATTACTAAAGGAATGCTCCCCGCATTTAATGTCCACTTTTCCATTCTGGCATGGGTCAGACAGAAGTTGACCAGTCTGACCCATGCAAGCATGGAAAAGTGGACATTAAATGATGATGATGTGAGTGTGTGAATATGAGTGTATGCCCTTATCTTGACATCATGTGATTTTTGTAAATGAACGTCATTCATTTCCTATAATCTGCAAAAAGATGCCTGGTCAGGGGCAAATATTATCTTGCTTGGAAACAGATAAGAGTTGATGACAGGAAGTGCATCTGGCCATAAAAAATCTGCCTCAAACAACACCATCCAACCCATACAAGCTTCGAAAAATGGACATTAAAACAATGAATGAAATAATGAACAAAGCGATATAAAAAAAGAATATTTAACTGTGTCCCATTTTTTTATCCTTTTCAGATACAAGGGTGACTAGGATCCCATTAGCTGTCTTTTGTTTTAAGATGTCAAGTTAAGAGTTGAGAGAGAATTGGCTGCTATTTTCAGGAGATTAAGTGACTATATGGAGGCTTCCTTATTGACTCATTTTGGCATTCATAATGTATGAATGTGTTTGTTAGTACTGTGTATTGTTTGTGTTTTACTGTTGTTTAAAAAGACTAATTTGTTGAGTCCCTATTGCAGGATGTGTTTAACGATCCCTATTTATTTAAGATATGTAGGCCTAGGTGGGCATACTGAAGCTGTTTGGGTAATGGTTGTACATGTAGATCATGCGTGGTGCTATTAACATACAAGATTGCTAAGAATGAAAATTTTGAGGTCACTACCAGAAGTTTATGTCATTTGTGATCAAACTGGCAGCATCACAAATACATCTCCTGGTTGTCAAATTGCACTTCATCCGATCAATTATTTTGTGGTGATGTATACAGCATGATTCCAGACTAAAACTCGAAACATGGCATTCATGGGATGCAAGATTAAAGGGCAGTGCCTAAATAAGTGAGTGAGTTTCTCTGTGGTAGCTCGACTTGCTGGAAATCTCCAAATCTCCCTCATATCATAACATAGCAATAATATTCATAAATAAATGATGGCCATGTTTTTATATCAGTAGTAATTTAAAACAAATATAGGCTATTTGGGCCTATGCACAACAACAGCTGTTTACAGCAATTGATTAGCCAAACTAGCAATATTTTGATACATCAGTATCAGCTGGTAATTACTGAATGTTACATTATCATGAAAAAGTAAAAGGTGAAGTCCTATTGTCTGAGAGCATCTGGTAGCAGATACTTGAAGAGGAGCTTTGAAAAGCATAAGGTCATTACCCAGATGATATTAAATATATATATATATATATATATATATATACTTTATTGAAAAGCAGCAAAAATATCATAAAAACTGTTACTCAGAGTAACTTAATAAAGCATATTACTCTACCTCTTGTATTCGAGTACTATTTTTCTCACCTTGTTTCCCTTTTTATGTGCTTATTCTGGTATATACAGGGTGTCCCAAAAAGATGTACTCACTCTTTGACAGACAATTACTAATATATTGTT
>NC_068997.1:44190322-44191659 GCF_001194135.2 Octopus bimaculoides
AGAAAAAACAAATTTTAATTCCACATTTCTAATTTAGTGATGTTAATTAACCCTTTAGCATTTAAAGCACCACCCATATCCAGCCTGAATATTCTACTTGTTTCATGTTTAAACCAGCCAGATCCATCCTCTCACACCTACCCTACAATGTCATTCTAAATATAACCTAATGATCTTTTCTACTCTAGGCACAAGGCCTGAAATTTTTGGAGATGGCGGCAGTCAATTAGATCACCCCTGCCCCAATGTGCAACTGGTACTTAATTTATCGACTTCGAAAGGATGAAAGGCAAAGTCAACCTCGACAGAATTTGAACTCAGAATGTAAAGACAGATGAAATACCGTTAAGCATTTCGCCTGGCGTGCTAACGTTTCTGGCAGCTTGCCGACTTAAATATAACCTATTAAGAAACCATGAATGAAAACCAAAAAGCCATATAGGATATGAGAAGAACTTTTCAACAAGGAGTGGAATGTACAGTTTCCTGTATGTCAGACCGTCTCATGGTTCCAGCAGACAAAATGGGAAAAGGTGTTGCCCTGGAGGATGGCAAGGGAGCCACTCTGACTCACAGGGCTCATACTTTTCTGACAGACATCTCCACCACAATACTGTATGATTAGTTCAAAATGATGGGAATAAATAATCAGTACATTTAACAGAGAAATCTGGATGTTAAAGGGTTGAGTCAATCATTTCATTCATAATGTATCTGAAAGCTGTTTATCTTACTTCAAAATGCCTACAAGTCTTTATTTATAATTTCCCACCCAATTTCAGGTGCCTGCAAGGATACACAACGTTTGTGGTGACTTGTGCCTTCAGTCCCGATAGTAAATTGTTGGTGTCTGGCTGCAATACAGGAAAGCTTCGTGTTTGGGATATGTTTGAAAATCTTGGTAGAGGCTTGCTTAAGGATTTTGAAGCACATGATCTTGCTATGATGGGATGCGATTTTTGGAGTAATATATCTTCAGAAAGTAAGACTTTCTTTCCTAGATTCTTATTTCTTATCTGTACTCTTTTACTCTTTTACTTGTTTCAGTCATTTGACTGTGGCCATGCTGGAGCACCGCCTTTTAGTCGAGCTAATCGACCCCAGGACTTATTCTTTGTAAGCCTAGTACTTATTATATCAGTCTCTTTAGTCGAACCGCTAAGTTACAGGGACGTAAACACGCCAGCATCGGTTGTCAAGCGATGATGGGGGGGACAAACACAGACACACAAACATATACACACACATACATATACATATATACAACGGGCTTCTTTCAGTTTCCGTCTACCAAATCTACTCACAAGGCTTTGGTCAGCCCGAGGCTATAGTAGAAG
>NC_068997.1:44191669-44192168 GCF_001194135.2 Octopus bimaculoides
ACATATACATATATACAACGGGCTTCTTTCAGTTTCCGTCTACCAAATCTACTCACAAGGCTTTGGTCAGCCCGAGGCTATAGTAGAAGACACTTGCCCAAGGTGCTACGCAGTGGGACTGAACCCGGAACCTTGTGGTTGGTAAGCAAGCTACTTACCACACAGCCACTCCTACGTCTATACATAACATTTAAAACATTGTTCGTTTGGAGAGCATCACTGCAGTTTTATCTTTCTTTCCTTTATTTGTTTCAGTCGTTAGACTGCGGCCATGCTGGGGCACCACCTTGAATAGTTTTTTTTAGTCAAATCTATCGACCCCACTACTTATTTTTTTTTAAGCCTGGTAATTATTCTATCAGTCTCTTTTGCTGAGCTGCTAAATTACGTGGATGTAAGCACAACCACACTGGTTGTCAAGCAGTGGTAGGGGACAAACACAGACACAAATACATACATGCATATATATATATATATATATATATATATATATATATAT
>NC_068997.1:44192178-44197410 GCF_001194135.2 Octopus bimaculoides
ATATAGATGCATATCTGGGTACATGATGTTGCAAAAAATCATGGACAAAATGATAAACAGGGTACAGAAAACACACAGGCCACATAGAGAACATTTCCTTCATCAGCTGCCACCATTATAACACTAGCGTTTCAAAGAGTTAGGGCATATATATACACACACACATATATATATATCTATATATATACACATATATATACATGCATATATATATATATATATATGTGCATATATATATATATATATATATATATAAATGTGTGTGTGTGTGTGTATACACACATACACATACACAATGGGCTTCTTTGTGTTTCCATCTACCAAATCAACTCACAAGGCTTTGGTTGGCCTGAAGCTATAGTAGAAAACATTTGCCCAAAGTGCCAAGCAGTGGGACTGAACCTTCCCAACCATGTGGTTGGAAAGCAAATCTTCTTACCACACAACCACACCTTCTTTTAAAATGTCTTGTTCAGTTCTGTGTATATAGGAATACTGCTTACTTTAAAAGTACAGTGAAGGTAGCTACGACTGTAGAGCAGAGGAGTAAACATATCACAATATTGAATTTCTCTTTATGCTCCAATTCAGATCTTTTAAACCAGTGGAATAAGAAACAATTAACTAGTGTAAAAACTACCCCATTACACATCTATTTTCATATTCTTCAATTTGTTTTAAACCATCTAACCTTATAATTTAATCTTAATGCATGGCTGGCCAAAAATCACCTGACAGCAAATCAAAACCATTTAATTCCATTTAGTTCCATTTATTTATGTTTAACAACTGAATGAATATAATAGAAGCATCTAAATATGAAACATCATGAAAATTGTTCAAACTGAAGTCCTTCTTGAGGGACACATTTTCCCATTCGAGTCAATACAGAATTAGAGATAGTATTTATAGAATTTTGATTTACTGTCGGGTGACTTCTGACCAAATCTTAATATAGGCACAAGGCCTTGGATTTTTAAGAGAGAAGTTGTAACTTTTATATCTTTCCCAAGGTTATTAGAAGGATAAGTGAAATAAAATGTCTTAACTAGGAAGAAATTTTAATTTACATTTTATTTATGTACTAGCAGCTAAACCCGGTTTCACTTGGTCTGTTTGGATGATGTGGCACACACTAACATACATGCACGCATGCAGGTTGTTTTTATTGATTTTCTCTGTTAGTATGGGGGCTAGGAAAAAATAGAAAGCGCATTCCAATCTATGCACCCGTCTCCACATGTGTGCCATTTTTCACGCAAATCCACCCAGCCGTTTGGCTGTGAACCTCAAGACAAGAAAGAATACAATGGTCGGCCAACTTCAATTTATATTATAGATTTAGAAAATAAAGGAAATATTAAAATTGAACAGCAGACTCCGCTTACCTACACAAGGTTCCTTATATGCAATGAAATAATGATGAATATGATGTTGATGATTTCTTACATAGCCATAACACTAACAAATTTGGTGGGCAGGGACCAAAGAACTATATTATAAAAAAATCAATTTTTGACTGCTCGTTATCTCTTTTTAACCAAATCTAGTGGCTTGCCTTCTCCACTGTAGTCTGGATATCACTCATGATGGTGTTTGCTTTATGATGAGTTTGGCCTAGCGACAACAACAGTACTTCATCATCATCGTCATCATTTAACATCCACTTTCCATGCTGGCATGGGTTGGATGGTCGGACTGAAAACTGATAAGGCGGAGAGCCGCACCAGGTTCTGATCTGGTTTGGCAAGGTTTCTACTGCTAGATACCCTTCCTAACACCAACTATTCCGAGAGTGTAGTGAATGTTTTTTATGTGTCACTGGCATAGGTACCATTGACTTGACACCAGCATCAGCCATGACTATGGTCTCACTTGACTTGACAGGTCTACACAAGCACAATATATCACCAAATGTCTTGATCACCTGTCACTACCTCCGTAAGGCCCATAATAATAATAATAATAATATTACATGTAGTAGTAACAACAGTAGTTAGGATTATAGTAGTAGTAATAATAATCATGTTAACCTTGTGCCTTTTTATGTATGTTTATCCATTGTGGAGGTGCAATGGCCCAGTGGTTAGGGCAGCAGACTCATGGTCGTAGGATCATGGTTTCAATTCCCAGACTAGGCGTTGTGAGTGTTTATTGAGCAAAAACGCCTAAAGATCCACGAGGCTCTGGCAGGGGATGGTGGCGAACCCTGCTGTACTCTTTCACCACAACTTTCTCTCACTCTTTCTTCCTGTTTCTGTTGTACCTGTATTTCAAAGGGCCAGCCTTGTCACACTCTGTGAACTACGTTAAGGGGACACATGTCTGTGGAGTGCTCAGCCACTTGCACGTTAATTTCATGAGCAGGTTGTTCCATTGATCAAATTAACTGGAACTCTCATTGTTGTCGTAACCGACAGAATGCTACGTCATGTTCATCCATTAAACGTTTTAGTTCACATTAATTACTTACATCGATGTGTCACATCCTGATCATGAGAAGAAGTGGTAGGGGAGCATCGTAGCCATGTGTTAAGAGGAATTCTTTGAGATTTGAATAATTCACTCCTGGAAACATGGGTGTTTCATTCATCATCCTTAAACAAACCTTATTCAGGGACCTTTTGAGCGGGATGGGCTACTCCACTTGAAGAAAATTCTAACTGGACCCCACCTGCAAGGTTATACACTGTTTATCTTGATATGAGATTACCATGTCGCACACATATGGTTGTGATGCATGTGCCTGGTGTACCCTTATCAGACGGGTAGTCATGATGGGTATATTGGGCTTTGTATATTTGTACCCCAGTGTCACTTTGATGACATGCATTGCTCTCTCACTTAATAACAATAATAATAATATTAATAATAATAATAATAATAATAATAATAATAATAATAATAATAATGAAGTGATAATACACATGCATTTGTTTGTTTGTTTTTTTTTGTAGATAATCATACCAAATATTTATTGGCAACCTGTGGCCAAGACGCATTACTAAAACTTTGGGAAATTGTGTCTGCAGATAGGACAAGTAAGTACTGCTAAGCAACTAGTGTATTTATTTGACTTTGACTAATGCTCAGCTGGCATAATTAATTTAGCTGTTGTTACCATGGCAAAAAATCTTGACTTTAAAATGATTTTGGTATTGTTCAAACATTGCATGTTGTTCATTGGAGTGTTTTTTTTGTTGTTGGTTATGGAAGTCAAACAGTGATCAAATAATTCAGAAACATGTCCAGATAGATGAAAGCCATGCTTATCATGTAACTACACACACACTTACACATATATGTAAGTGCATAGTTAAGTACTTTGCTTTGTAACAGTGTAGCTTTGGGTTCAGTCTCACCTTTGGTAAGTGTTTTCTACTATAGCTCTGGGCCAACCAAAACCTTGTGAGTGGATATGATAGATAGAAACTGAAATAAGTCTGTATATATATGAATATAGGATAGTGGTACAACAATGCTCCAATATTTATTGGAAATAGCAGCTTCACTGTATATATATACTGGCAAAAATGTTTGCAGGCAGTGAACATAAAAAATTTTTACCGGTAAGAAGAACATTAAATAAATGTACAACCCAGATGTGGATAATCTAGGACCTAGGTTTCGAACTTTCCAAATTATATTTGTTAATGTAATTTATACTTTAAACTGATGGTGCTTTGTTTTACTGAGAAGCAATACTACTGTATTGCACTGCCCTTCCTGCTGTCAACCCTTGCCTGTTTCCAAGCAAGGAAATATTTCCCCATAGCCGGACAGGTTTCCATGGTAGATTGGAAATAAACGACACCACTTGTATGATAGTGATGCTCGTTTACAACTGTCACACAATGTCAAAGCAAGGAGAGAGAGAGAGAGAGAGACACACACACACACACCTTTTCGGTTTTTGTCTAGCAAATCTACCAACAAGAATTCTACCATAGCCTGGGCCTATAATAGATGACACATGCCATGCAATGTAACTGAACTGGAAACCACATGGTTGAGAAGTGAATTTACACACACACACACACACACACACACATTTTCATCATCAATATCAGTATAATTCAAGGCGATGAGCTGGCAGAATCATTAGGCCACCAGGCAAAATGCCTGGCAGCATTTTGTCTGTTTTTACATTCTGAGTTCAAATTTGTTTCAATCCTCTGTTCAGAGCCTTGTACCTACTCTCATTTTATATGTAAACTACTCTACTTTGGAGTGACACAAGTATCATAAATAAATTCATTCCTGTTCTAATGCTCCTGTCTTTCATGTTTTGTCTTCCAGGTGTACAAGTTAGCAATAAATTTGTCCTTACTGGACACAAAGCACCTGTCTCTGTTTGTTGTTTTGCTCATCATAAAAAACTGCTGGCTTCGGGGTAAGTACATTCTCAATATTTTCTTAAATAAGACCAGTGGATTAGCAGAATTGGTAGAGCGACAGGTGTGAGCCCTGTGAGTCAGAGTTGTTGTTCCAGTGCATCCTCAGAGGCAACCCTTTTTCCATTTTGTCCCCTGGGATCATGAGATGGTTTGAGTTACAGGAAACAGTATGTTCCACTCCTTAATGTAAAGCTAGGTAGAAGAATAGGTATAAAATACAAGTTTGTAAAAGTGGTAACTAGTTGTTGTTGCTGTTGTTTCTGCATAATAAATTACTCGCATGTACTAAGAACCAGGGAATAATCATTAAAATGTTTCCCACTCAACAAAACGAACTCTTTCTATGTTAATTATTACAGGAAATAGCAATAATAGCCAGAAAAACGAAAATAATGTTTTCTACTATAGGCACAAGGCCTGAAACTTTTGGGAAAGGGGTTAGTCAATTAAATTGACTCCAGTGCATAACTGGTACTTATTTCATTGACCCCTAAAGGATGAAAGGCAAAGTCAGTCTCAGTGGAATTTGAACTCAGAACATAAAGACAGATGAAATGCCACTAAGGAGTTTGCTTGATGTGCTAACAATTCTGCCAACTCACCATCTTAGGACAATGGAAATAATAGGAAAGACAGTAACAATGATTTCAAATTTTGACTCAAGGCCAGCAATTTCGGATGTGGGGCTAAGTCAACTACATCAACCCCAGTGATCAACTGGTACTTATTTTATCAACCCCTAAAGGATGAAAAGTAAAGTCAACTTCAGCAGAATTTAAATTCAGATCATGAAGATGGATGAAAAGCTGCTATGCATTTTGCTCGGCATGATAAC
>NC_068997.1:44197606-44198935 GCF_001194135.2 Octopus bimaculoides
CCTAAAGCTCCCCGAGGCTCTGGCAGGGGATGGTGGCGAACCCTGCTGTACTCTTTCACCACAACTTTCTCTCATTCTTTCTTCCTGTTTCTGTTGTGCCTGTAGTTCAAGGGGTCAGCCTTGTCACACTCTGTGTCACGCTGAATATCCCCGAGAACTACGTTAAGGGTACACGTGTCTGTGGAGTGCTCAGCCACTTGCACGTTAATTTCACGAGCAGGTTGATCGGATCGACTGGAACCCTCGACGTCGTAAGCGACGGAATGCCAACAACAACAACCATCATCACTACTGACAGTAACTTGACACCATTTTATGTTCTCATTTCAAATCTGCTGAAGTGAACTTCAGTTTTTCATGTTTCTAGGGTTTCAATAAAATACAGAACCAGAGAAGAACTGGGTGGTTTTTTACATTATTACCTGACCCATGAGTGCCCTTAGCAGAGCCCATTGTTTTGAACACATTTGGAGCAGGTCTTCATTGTGTTTGGGGAGAACTTCCTTTCAAGAAGTTACCCTTGGTCTTAGAGATCCTTGAAGGGTCACAGGGTCCTTCTCCAACAGAGCTATAATAAAAATAACATACAGATCTCTAAAATCAGTGCTCCACTTTGATCATCACCATTACCACCACTCTCTGCATCATCATTGTCATCATCTTCATCATCATCACCACTACCACCATCATCAACATCATAATCATCATCGTCATTGTCATCGTCCTTTTATGTTCATCTTCCATGTTGGCATGGGGTGAGTGATTTGATCCTATCCAATGAACCTGAGGACTGCATCATGCCTTGAAAACTAAGGTGATATGGGGCTTCATGTAGCTTTCCTTTGAATTCCATTAGTAAAGTGGGCCTACAATTATTTTGTCTCTTTTTCTTTTTTATGTTTTCAGATCCTTTGATAAAACTATAAGACTTTGGGACCCTGTAAGTTACCACTTGTTTCTTCAAATTTCGAAATAGAGTATTTTGTTAGAGTCTGTTATTATTATTATTATTATTTAGCCTCAGGTCAGGCAACATTCAGTAGACTTGTGATCTAAGACATTCCATTCATACCCAATCCATCTTGTTGTATTGTTTCTGTGTATATGAATGGTTGTATTGGTTTGGTGTATATAAACCATAGTGCAGATTATATGTGTATAAAGGGCTGTGAAGGTTCTGTGCATAGCGTACTTTAGTTTTTGTGTATAAATGGCTGTGAAAGTTCTGTGCATAGAGTACTTTAGTTTTTGTGTATAAATGGCTGTGAAAGTTCTGTGCATAGAGTACTTTAGTTTTTGTGTATAAATGGCTGTTAAGGTTCTGTGCAT
>NC_068997.1:44198945-44203532 GCF_001194135.2 Octopus bimaculoides
GAGTACTTTAGTTTTTGTGTATAAATGGCTGTGAAAGTTCTGTGCATAGAGTACTTTAGTTTTTGTGTATAAATGGCTGTTAAGGTTCTGTGCATAGAGTACTTTAGTTTTTGTGTATAAATGGCTGTTAAGGTTCTGTGCCTGTAAGCAGTTGTATAGGAGTGAAGGTATATGGCTCAGTGGTTAAGGTATTCCGTTTTCAATCATAAGGTTCTGATTTTGGTTCCCAGTATTGCATTGTATCTGTGAGCAAGAAACTTTATTTCATGTTGCTTCAGTTGTATCTGTAATTCAAAGGGCCGGCTTTGTCACATTCTGTGTCCCACTGAATCTTCCTGAGAACTACATTAAGAGTACACATATCTGTAGAGTGCACTCTTCTCTTGATCAGAACAACTGGAACATTTTCATCATAACTGATGAAGTGCCAGTTGTGTAGGTTCGGTGATTATAAATACATTTGTATGTTGTGTATATTTATAAATGGTTGTTTATATTCTGACATACAACTAATTGTATAAGTCCTCTGTGAATATAAATAGTTGTATAGGTTCTATGTATGTGGTTGGTTGTCTGGGTTCTGCATGTATAAATGGTTTCACAGGGTCTATGTATATAAATTTTTACATTAATACAATAATAGGATAAACTCTTATATAAGAATTTATCAAGTAGTTATCATGAAAAAAATTCATAGGGAAGAATCTATCGTTTTCCTCCTAAATCATATTTATCTATTTATATATATATATAAGGCGTAGGAGTGGCTGTGTGGTAAGTAACTTGCTTACCAACCACATGGTCCCGGGTTCAGTCCCACTGCGTGGCATCTTGGGCAAGTGTCTTCTACTATAGCCTCGGGCCGACCGAAGCCTTGTGAGTGGATTTGGTAGACGGAAACTGAAAGAAGCCCGTCGTATATATGTATATATATATATATATGTATGTGTGTGTGTGTCTGTCTTTGTCCCCCCAACATCGCTTGACAACCGATGCTGGTGTGTTTATGTCCCCGTAACTTAGCGGTTCGGCAAAAGAGACCGATAGAATAAGTACTAGGCTTCTAAAGAATAAGTCCTGGGGTCGATTTGCTCGACTAAAGGTGGTGCTCCAGCATGACCGCAGCCACTTGGCTGAAACACATAAATAAATAAAAAATAATATATATATAAGGGCATAACTATACAAGAATGCCTCACGTTAACTACCGTAATAAACACATTTTTACCAAATGCGAGGAAATGCAGCCTTCAAAGAAGCTAGCCTATATAAATAGATATATAAATTTTTAGGTATAAATTTTTTGTTTACTTGAGAATAACTACTAGCACTCTATTGTTTGTGACGATGAGGGTTCTAGTTCATCTGATCAACTGAATAACCCACTCATAAAATTAATGTGCAAGTGGCTGAGTACTCCACAGACATGCATACCCTTAACGTAGTTCTCAGAGAGATTCAACATGACACAACGTGATGAGGCTGGCCCTTTGAAATACAGGTACTATTCATTTTGAATGGACTGGAGCAACATGAACTACAAATTTGCGAATAAATGCAGTTGTATAATGCATATGATTCCTGGATGATGCTGTAAGATTAGAGAAAAACTGATTGAGACGACTTCATTATTTATATTGTTTGCCTTCCATATTTCAGTCAGAAGGGCTGTGTATTCAAATATTTGCCAGTCACACAAGGTAAGGTTTGCTTTCTTTCTCTTACTACCGAGAGTATCTTCATCATCATCATCATTGTTATATCATAGTCATCTTTATTATTATTGTCATAGCACTGTCATAATGATGATTTATTTTATCATTATTGTTATTCTATTCATGAATATCAAATCAGCACAGTCATAGCTTTTATCATCACTGTCATATTACTTATTTTTGTTGTTATATTATCACATTAAATATTGTATTATCTGGGTAAGATCATTATGTTGTTTTTTTTTTTTTGTTATTATCATTATTATCAACCTTTTGCTGTCATCATGAAAATTATTTCTGTTGTCAATGCCACTCACTACTATCATTCAGGTTGTTGTCATGATGGAAGTTAAATAAGTTCATTTAGCTACTTTATGCTATCTGTTCCTTATATTTTTCTTTGCTAGGCTTAGACAGTTACATGATTTAAATCTTGTCAAACTACAATAAACTTTTTACATTATACAATACCACACAACACAGTGCCCTACATTACACTATGGTGATGTCATACAGCAAAATACTGTGCTACATTCTCTAGTACACAACTCTGCTCTCTGTATCAAGCTACAAAACCTCATACACCATTCTTCACCCTACTTCACTATTGTTGTTGTTGTTGGCACACCGTTGCTTATCATGTCGAGGGTTCCAGTTGATCCGATCAACGGAACAGCCTGCTCGTGAAATTAACGTGCAAGTGGCTGAACACTCCACAGACACATGTACCCTTAACGTAGTTCTCGGGGATACTCAGCGTGACACAGTGTGACAAGGCTGACCCTTTGAATTACAGGCACAACAGAAACAGGAAGTAAGAGTGAGGGAAAGTTGTGGTGGAAGAGTACAGCAGGGTTTGCCACCATCCCCTGCTGGAGCTTTGTGGAGCTTTAGGTGTTTTCGCTCAATAAACACTCACAACGCCTGGTCTGGGAATCGAAACCGCGATCCTATGACTGCGAGTCCACTGCCCTAACCACTAGGCCATTGCGCCTCCACACTTCACTATACAACCTATATATAAATACACACACACACACATTTCACCATGACGAAGTACCCACACACAGCTGTTGGTGAGCAGCATTCAACTATATAATAAAGAATAATGGTTTTTGAATATAAACTCAACAACTTAAAGCTGGTGCTGAAACAAATGTTGTGATCTACTACTAAAGCCTGTTGTTCTCCATCTCCTCATATTATATTATCTTTGTGGTAAGTAGCTTGCTTACCAACCACATGGTTCCGGGTTCACTCCCACTGCGTGGCACATTGGGCAAGTGTCTTCTACTATAGCCTCGGGTCGACCAAAGCCTTGTGAGTGGATTTGGTAGACGGAAACTGAAAGAAGCCAGTCGTATATATGTATATATATATATATGTGTATGTGTGTATTTGTGTGTCTGTTTGTCCCCCCAACATCGCTTGACAACTGATGGTGGTGTGTTTACATCCCCGTAACTTAGTGGTTCGGCAAAAGAGACCGTTAGAATAAGTACTCGGCTTCCAAAGAATAAGTCCTGGGGTCGATTTGCTCGACTAAAGGCGGTGCTCCAGCATGGCCGCAGTCAAATGACTGAAACAAGTAAAAAAGAGTGAAAAAAAAAAGAGTATGTGTGTATGTGCTTTTTATTTTATGTCCATTTCTTCCTGTTAGTATGGGTTAGAAGTTTATATTTATTGAGACACTATACTCATCTATGCTGATGAAAAGCATGCCTCTGGCCACTCAGGGATATTTCTCTTTGCTCATTTTTATTCCTGTTTTGTAAAGTACCCAGGCCATAAATGTGTACTGCCTTTTTTCTTTTTTGTATATATATCTCAGTGTCTTGTCTGCTAAAGATAAGACAGGATAGGACAATCGCTGTGCTGATGATGCATATTAAGGCAGAAGCATATATTTACATCTGCAGTCATCTTCTTGTCTCCAGATAATGATACTCTTTTCCTTATTGGCATGTCAATTTTGGAGAATTCTTTATTCTCGAGACAATCTCTTCTCATTTGTAGTTAGTATCAATTTGTACTAAGTGATTATTCTACCTTTTCTGGGAGCAGGGATAATTTCAGTAAATCAAGAACCTATCTTGTATAGTATTTATTTGATATATCTTTATTTGTCTTTGTAGGTATCTGTGTGTGTGTGTGTGTGTGCGCGCGTGTGCGTGTGTCTCTCTCTCCTTTTGTCTGTCTCTGCCTGCCTGCCTGCCTCTGTCTCTGTTTGTCTGTCTGTCTGTCTGTCTGTCTGTCTCTCTCTCTCTCTCTCTCTCTCTCTCTCTCTCTATGTATATATATATATATATATATATACATATATATATATAAATATATGAATTAAAGTCCAGAAAATGGAGAAGTAGCATTGATATAATTTATTAACTGCAAAAATTTAACATGTTCTATAGTTGTTTCAATTTTGCTCAAAAGAATTAAATTCCAGTAATTAAAACAGCTTATTGGGCAAAATCTTATCAGTGGAGTGAAAAAGACATACCACTAGGTCATTACATATTATTCTTTCAAGAGAAGAAGAATATCTAATAACCTAGTGGGATGTCTTTACTCCTCTGATGAGATTTTGCCCAATAAGATGTTTAATTACTGGAATTTAATTCTTTTGGGCAAAATCAAAACAGCTGTAAGAGAACGTTGAATTTTTGCAGGTAATAAATTATATTAATGCTATTTCTCCATTTTCTGGACTTTAATTTGAATATATATAAACCAAGATTTATACTTGAACCTATCATTTTAAGAATATTACTATTCATAACAAAAGTAATTCATTGGATATTTTCTATCCCTTACAGTGGATATTTTAACCTTTATTTAAACATATATATATATATATATATATATATATATA
>NC_068997.1:44203663-44204754 GCF_001194135.2 Octopus bimaculoides
TAAATAATTTGGTTTTTTTATACTTCCTTTATTTTTCAAACTTAAGATAAACAAAGTTCTTTTTAAACCTAAAGTATACTCGCCTTCATTTTCTACAATGCTCTTACATTTATCTGATAGACTTGCAAGGCCCCTCTTCCAAAATTCACTTGTCTGTGATGAAAAATGCTCTTCCAGTACTGTTCTGACCTCATCTACAGAATTCATATTTTTTCCATCCAAATGATCTCAGAGACTGTGGAATAAATGATAATCGGATGAGGCAATGTCCAGCGAATATGGTGGGTGGAACATCATTTCCCATTCAAACTGTTCCAGCCTTTGGAATGTCATCTTCATTGTATGTGGCTGAGCATTATCCTGATGGAAGAACACCTTTTGTCTTGAAACCAGAGATGGTCATTTTTCTTCTACCGCTGACTTAAGCCGCTCAAGCTGCTCGAAGTAGATCTCCTTTGTTATTGTTTGGTTTGGGTCTAAAAAGTTCAAGGTGGACTAAACCTTTCATCTCCCACCAAACAGATAACAACACCTTACGTGAGTGAAGACCCTTTAGCCTGGGGTGCCGGTGTTTCTCCTTTCCCTACCCACTGTCTTTGGTGCTTAACATTTTTATAGAAAACCCATTTCTTGTCACCAGTCACTATTCGGTCCAAACAAAGGTTTATTCGTGAGATGTGACAGCAAAGAAGAACACACATTCAATCTCTAACTTTTCCTATGGCATACAGGTGTTGACGAATGGCTGAATGACCAAATCCAAGCTTCTCTGCTAGTTCCTCAATATTTACAATGGTATTTTGTTCCACCGGGGTTTGCAGGACGTCCTTGTTGAGCTCTACAGATCTTCCAGGACATGGCTTATCTTCTAGGCTGTAGTTTCTGGCTTGGACCCAATATACTGCATTCATATTCCTTGCACTTTTTGTGGCGTTGTTACCTTTATTGAACTCATAAAGCAAAATATTCCGAATATGCTCCTTTGTCGCTTCCATTATAGCTTTGAAAAAATAACTGCTAAAATCGAACTGCACTCTTTAAAACTTGCACTAAGAATAAGTACAAGGTATAATTACAACTTTCTTTTATAG
>NC_068997.1:44205171-44209516 GCF_001194135.2 Octopus bimaculoides
TTGAAACTTGGTTCTTTTTCCTAAAACTATATATTTATATATATATATATACATATCATCATCATCATCATCATCATCATCATCGTTTAACGTCCGCTTTCCATGCTAGCATGGGTTGGACGATTTGACTGAGGACTGGTGAAACCGGATGGCAACACCAGGCTCCAGTCTGATTTGGCAGAGTTTCTACAGCTGGATGCCCTTCCTAACGCCAACCACTCAGAGAGTGTAGTGGGTGTTTTTACATGTCACCCGCACGAAAATGGCCACGCTCGAAATGATGTCTTTTATGTGCCACCCGCACATATATATATATATATATATATATACACACACACACACACATACATACATATATTTATACATTTACCCTTCAACTAAATGTCATGCTCATCCTATATTATCTTTTTCCAGGTATGTAACATGCTGTGCTTTTTCTTTGGATGACTCTTACCTAGCATCTGGATCCAATGATAAGACAATCAAAGTGTGGATCATGGGAGGCAACGGTTAGGAGTAATTTATTAATTCTTTACACCAAAATACATCAAATACTTGGCAATTTCTTATTGTATCGCTTTCAAAATTGATTAAAACCTGTGTCTCTGTGTACTGTTTATGTATCCAAACATGGCTGTAAGTGTTTATATGAATTTATAACTATCTATCTGTCTGTCTGTTCAACCGTCTGTCTGTTGGTTCATCTATCTGTTTATCTGTCCATCCATCTGTCTGTCTATCTATCTGTTTGATTGTTCATTCATCTATCAATCTGTCTGTCTGTTCATCTATCCATCTATCTTTGTGTTCATCGTTTTACCTTCACTTGTCTACCCTCTTACCAACCAACCAACCAACCAACCAATCAACCAACCAACCTACTTACCCCTACTTACCTACTTACCTACCAACCTACTCACCTACCTACCTACCTACCTATATATCTACCTATCTACCTACCTACCTTGTCATGCTGTGTCACGCTGAATATCCCCAAGAACTACGTCAAGAGTACATGTGTCTGTGGAGTGCTCAGCCACTTGCACATTAATTTCATGAGCAGGCTGTTCTGTTGATCGGATCAACTGGAACCCTCGCCGTTGTAAGCGACGGAGTGCCAACATCACGATCATCAACATTTAACATCTGTTTTCCATGCTGGCAGGGTTGGATGGCTTGATAGGAACTGGCTAGGCCAGGATCTGCACCAGGTTCCATTGTCTGTCTTAGCTTGGTTTCTAGGGCTTGATGCCTTTCTTAATGCCAACCACTTTACAGAGTGTACTGGGTGCTTTTTACATGGCACCATCAGCAGCGCTTTCTATAAATTCATCAAACTATTCCAAATAAAATATCATTTTCATTTTCCTCTGACAGAAAGAATTCCACCTCACCCCACACACACATAATTAAAAACGCTAAGTGCTAAATATTAATTTCTTTTCCAGAACCTTCTACAGATGTCAGTAATGTCAGTAGCATAGCCTCTCAGACATTTCCTTCCCCAGAAAATATCTCTGTGGATTCTGCAAAGTCAGAGCAGCAGAAACCAGTTTGCAAATGGTCCGTCGATGATGTATGTAACTGGCTTGAACAGTCTGGATTAGACAAGATTACTGAAATATTCAGAAAACATACCATTGATGGGCATGAACTGTTGATGCTGTCAGATGATGTCATTGAGAAACAACTGGGAATAGGTAAGAAGTTATTGTCTTATTCAAAAAAGACTGAAGGAGATTTGGCTTGTTATTTCTAGCAGGTTGAAATACCGTATAGGACAGGTAGTGGAGGCGCAATGGCCCAGTGGTTTGGGCAGCGGACTAGCGGTCGGAGGATCGCGGTTTTGATTCCCAGACCGGGCGTTATGTGTGTTTATTGAGCGAAAACACCTAAAGCTCCACGAGACTCTGGCAGGGGTTGGTGGCAACCCCTGTTGTACTCTTTCGCCCCCAACTTTCTCTCACTCTTTCTTCCTGCTTCTTGAGTAACGCTGCGATGGACTGGCTGGGGGAGGCCAACATATACGCCATAGAAACCCAGAAACCGGGCCCATGAGCCTGGCTAGGCTTTAAAAGGGCACAAAGAAAGAAAGAATAGGACAGATATGGGCAGGCTTTGTCAAAAAGCAGGCTGCATGAGACATGGCTCATCATCAGGTGGGCTAAACAGATTCAAGGTAAATTTTTTGTTAGGTATTCTATTCAGAAAGTCTCACAGGCTGCAATTTGCCCATGGTTGGTGTAGAACCTCCTCTGGTTACTTATCCAAATTATGATGGCTGTTATTGTTTAGCCCTAGGTATTACCTGGTCAAGCAGCCCTATGATTAATAATGTTCCAGCTGTAACCATTCTGTGGTTTTTTGAGATGCAATACCTTTATGACTGTGAAGGCATATGGTTTAGTGGTTAGGGTATTCAGCTTATGATCATAAGGTTGTGAGTTCGAAACCTGGCAGTGTATTGTCTATGGGCAAGATACTTTATTTCATATTGCTTCAGTCCACTCAGCTGGCAAAAATGAGTTGTACCTGTAATTCACCAGGCCAACCTTGTCACATTCTGTGTCATGCTGAATCTCTCTGAGAACTGCTTTACAATTATGTGCATCTGTGGAATGCTAAGCCACTTGCATGTTAATTTCATGAGCAGGCTGTTCCGTCGATCGGATCAACTGGAACCCCTGTTGTTATAACTGATGAAGTACCAGTTATTATATAATATATCCTTCTTCTTTTTGTGAGATTGTAGGCCTCATTGACTTCCATAGTTTGATGATTGAATAGATTTGTGATGCGCCATTACAGGTGTACTGAATCTTTACATAGTTGCACATCATACTGCACACTTTGATATGCATTGATTTATTATATGGTTTGCACTGTGGTAGACTGACTTCATTGCATTTTTCAACAGTGATTTTAGTTCTGTATAGATGTAGGTTGTGGTAAACAAGACAGTTTCTACAATACTGCTAAATATTTGTTTATAATGTGTACTCGTGTATAACATGCACCGGTAATTTTGTGCTATTCCTGAAAAAATATATCTCACATACAATATGCAGCTTTTATCTTATTTTTTGTATTAGTATCATGGTGTATAGAAAGAGACTACACTCTCTGAGTGGTTGGCGTTAGGAAGGGCATCCAGCTGTAGAAACTCTGCCAAATCAGACTGGAGCCTGGTGTTGCCATCCGGTTTCACCAGTCCTCAGTCAAATCGTCCAACCCATGCTAGCATGGAAAGCGGACGTTAAACGATGATGATGATGATAGAAAGAGAATGTTAAAATCTATCTATATTCCATCATCATAATGATATAAATTGATAAACATATTGATATTCCTTCATCTTAATGTAAATAGTTAAAATGTATCTGTACTCCTTCATTACAACAAATAGTTAAATGCTTCTATACATTTTGAAATTGTTAAAATGTCCCAAATTTCTGTTTTTTTCTTTCAGAAGCATATGGAAGCAGAAGTAAAATTATTCGTGCAAGGGACCAACTTACTAATCAAGTGTCTACATTTTCTCTGATGTCTCTAAAAGGTTTGTTTTAGTATTACATTTCTCCATTTTCAGGACTTTAATTTGAATATATATAAACCAAGATTTATACTTGAACGTATTATTTTAAGAATATTACTATTCATAACAAAAGTAATTCATTGGATATTTTCTATTCCTTAAGGTGGTTATTTTAACCTTTATTTAGACATATATATAAAGGTGGTGCTCCAGCATGGCCACAGTCAAATGACTGAAACAAGTAAAAGAGTAAAAGAGTATATATATATTGGATCATCCCATAAATAGTATTTGGTTGTATTGTAACTGTTAACATTGTGTATTGGCTATAGTTTGGGAGTGTTAACATGGAGTGTTTTCTGTAGTATTAATGTGATGTGTTGGCTGTAGTGTTAATGTGATGTGTTGACTGTAGTGTTAATGTGATGTGTTGGCTGTAGTGTTAATGTGATGTGTTGACTGTAGTGTTAATGTGAGGTGTTGATGATAGTAAATGTCAAAAAAATTATATTTCCTTCAGATATTGTTACTGTGATATAAGAAAATAATGAAGGATCTTTCGTTAAATTTGTTTTAACAGAGCCACCTGATGAATTTCTGTGTCCAATAACCAGAGAGATTATGAGAGATCCAGTGATTGCTTCAGGTCAGTGTAGAAAAGAGACATGGTATTGTTGTCAGCTTGTAGCTGCCCTTTCTCAACATTAATATTGGTTTCAAATTTCAGTACAAGGTCAGTAATTTCAGGGGAGTGAGTAAGTTGATCACATTGACCCCTGTGTTCAACTGGTACTTATTTCATTGCCCCCC
>NC_068997.1:44209606-44221189 GCF_001194135.2 Octopus bimaculoides
GAAGATGAAAGGCAAAGTTGACCTTGGTGGAATTTGAACCTGGAACATCAAGATAGATGAAATGCTTTGTCGTTTATTCCTTTTGGAGCCAATGAAATAAGTGCTAATTGAACATTGGGGTCAATATGATTGACTAAACCTCTTCCCTAAAACTTCAAATCCAAAGTAGAAAGAAAAAAAAAATTATTATTAATAAGTTGGTAAGCTTGCAGAATCGTTAACATGCAGGACAAAATACTTAGTAGCATTTCATGTCTTTACATTCTGAGTTCAAATGCCACTGGAGTTGACTCTGCCGTGGTTGATTTTGCCTTTCAGGCAAGTGAAATTGAAGTTGAAATCAAACCAAATTCGACGACTGGCACTCATGCCAACCTTCCTTCATTGGACACTAAACTCTGCTTGCAAAGACCTGTTGGGGCAAGTGAAATCGAAATTGAACCAAATTTGATGACTGGCATCCGTGCCAGTGGAGCACTAACAGCACCATCTGAGTGGGATCACTGCAAGAGTAGCTGTCTGGCTTCCGTGCCAGTGGCAGACAAAAAGCGCCATTTGAGCGTGATCGTAATTAGCATTGCCTTACTGGCACGTGAACAAAACATTCGAACGAGGTCGTTGCCAGTGCCACTGGACTAACTCCTGTGCAGGTAGCACGTAAAAAACACCATTTGAGCATGGCCGTTGCCATTACCGCCGGACTGGCCCTCGTGCCGGTGGAACGTAAAAGCACCCACTACACTCTCGGAATGGTTGGCGTTAGGAAGGGCATCCAGCTCTAGAAACTCTGCCAGATCAGATTGGAACCTGGTGCAGCCATTTGGTTTCACCAGTCCTCAGTCAAATCATCCAACCCATGCTAGCATGGAAAGCGGATGTTAAATGATGATGATGATGATGATCCTTTCAGGGTTGATAAAATAAGTACCAGTTGAGTACTGGGGTTGGTGTAATTGACTGGAACCCACTCCCAAAATTTCAGGCCCAGTGCCTATAGTAGAAAGGATTATTGTTATTATTATGAATAAAGTGGTGAGCTGGCAGAATCATTAGCACCCCAGACAAAATGCTTAGCAGCATTTTACCTATTACATTCTGAGTTCAAATTCTGCTCAGTTTGACTTTGCTTTACATCCTTTTGCAGTTGATGAAGTAAGTAGTAGTTAAGCAATGGGATCGATGTGATCAACTTTCCCCTTCCTCTGAAATTGCTGGTCTTAAAACCATTATTATTATTATTATCGTTATTATTATATTTTAAAAAAGGATTGATGTAACTCTTCATGAGGGTAAATAGTCAAAACGAAGAGCGCGATTCGATTGTATAGATGTTTTATTCGTTGAACTATATTTCGACAGCATGTCTGTCTTTCTCAAGTTCAAAACAAAAGGTGATTAAAAATTCAAAATTTCAGAAATCTAAACGTAAACTATGAAATTTTGAATTTTTAATCACCTTTTGTTTTGAACTTGAGAAAGACAGACATGCTGTCGAAATATAGTTCAACGAATAAAACATCTATACAATCGAATCACGCTCTTCGTCTTGACTATTATTATTATTATTATTATTATTATTATTATTATTATTACGATTATGATTATTGCATTTTCATTTCTTAACAGATGGCTACACTTATGAGAGGACAGCAATTGAGTCCTGGATCAAATCTGGCAGTACGCGCAGTCCCATGACCAATATCATTCTTCCTAGTCAACAGCTTATTCCTAATTTAACTGTGAAAATGTTAATCCAGAATCATGCTACTACATAAGGCCATCTATGTGAGCATGTGTGTGTGTGTGTGTGTGTGTGTGTGTGTGCGCGCGTGTGTGCAAGAGAAAGAGAGAGAGAGGGCATAGTTGAATGGTGTTGAAGTTCATTTCAGTCAAGAGGTCCTTGGGTCAATCCCACAGTGTAGCACTTTGGGAAAGTGTCATTTGTTATAGCTTTTCGTTGACCCAAGCCTTCTGAATTAAATTGACTTGACAGAAACTGTGATAAGCTATCAAACAGACTGCATTTGTAAATTGAAATGCACACGATATCATGCTGATTCTGCTTGGAGATTTTTTTGAAGAAGTATACAAGGGTTTGTGGAATAAACTACTGAAATGCCCATGGTTGAAAACTGACAAAGGATTTATTGCTTTGCCTGTGTATGAGGCGGGTGGGTTATCAAGTAACTTAGCGTCATAGCAAGTTGGTGAATGTCTTTAGGGCTTAGCTTCTGTACCAGTCATATCACTTGTTAAATATGTATGCTTGCTTGTGTATCATCAATGACCTTACCAAGACTCATTAATGTACTTGCAGTACTTATGTGTGCTTAGTGCCTGTTGCTTTGGTGTTCCTATGAGACTTTAGGCAGCAACTATAGCAACACAAATGCTAAGCCCCATACAGTCACAGTAATTATGTTCTGAACATCAAACAAAATTTTTAATAAAAGAGTGTATATTGTGTTCGTTTTCTTCCAGTTCTATGTTTTCCTGTACGAGGTGTGTGCTTGTATGTGCTTGTATACTTTTAGTGTTCTCAGGGAGATTCAGTGTGACACAGGTTGTGACAAGGTTCGTCCTTTGAAATACAGGCACAACTGAAGCAATGTGAAATAAAGTGTCTTGCTCACAGGCACAATACACCGCTGGGAACTGAACTCACAACTTCATGATCGTAAGCCAAATATCTTAACTATTAAGCCATATGCTTCCACTTCTATACAACTATTAATCTATTAATACAGGAAATGCAAAAATCTTAGCTAAAAAGGTATTAATGCTGCAATGTATTTTTGTTTTCGTCATACAAGCACACACCTCATATATTTACAGCATCATTGTTGTATTCCAAACTGATACAAAATGCTCTGTTGCTTATTTAGGAACCTGGACATTATTTTACTTCATCAAGTATTTTATCCAGTGCTCCACTGATTATGTCACCCACTCGTTTTTCTATAAACACTCTTTATTTTTGTTGTTGTGGCTGTTGTTGTTTAGTCTCTAGGTCAGCCCCGATTGAGCAGGCATATAATCAAAGCCTTTCCAGCTGTGACCATCTCATCTTTCTGTATCTTTGGGACTACATTGTCTGATCTGTTTTCCTTTCCTTAAAACAATTGGTTGTGATTTGAGGGAGTTTTGGCTGCTATGTAAAGGGGGCCGCCTTCTCAGCTGTTACTGTTACTGTTGATGTCTTTCATTCTTGTAAGGTTGGAATGGGGTGTTAATAACATACCTACCCTGCAATGACTTGATGGAAGTTTCAATGTGACATAAAATATTTCCTAAAACAAGTATAAGAAACAGAAAATCCTTTGCCCCCTTTGCAGTCTGTTTGATCCATTTTGCTTGTTTTGTGGTAGTGGTTTCAGGTTCTTCATCTAATTCAGGGTCAATGCCAAGCTCCCTTGTGAATTTGCAAGCTTTCTTGACAATAGAATGTGATTTTTATTATTTTTTTAATTAAAATATGAAAATATAAGGCACATAAAAAAGCCTACAAAAAGTATATAAAACCATATAAATAGTTATAACAACTCCAATATACATGCCTGTGCATGTATACATGACCATACGCAGATATATATGGATACAAAAGCATAGATAGATGAGTACATATGTGTGCCCAGATGCACATACACAGATGGCTGCACATGCACACCAAAATAGTCAACAGTCACTGTCACCACATGTGACGGGGACATACACGTATATATCTATCCCCTCACACATACGTACATACATATATGTATATATAAATATTCCCATCTGGTTTCACCAGTCCTCAGTCAAATCGTCCAACCCATGCTAGCATGGAAAGCGGACGCTAAACGACGATGATGATGATGATGATTATTATTATTATTACCTCTGCCTTAGCAAAGGCAAAGGTATTGCTTTCAATCATGTTTGTTTGTTTGACTGTGGACAAGATATCTCAAGAGCTGCTGGAGAGATTCAGATGAAACCTGTGACTGGCACGAACTGATTAGATTTTGGGATTGATCCAGTAATGGACAAGGATTCTGGATTATTTGTTATATTTTTGCTTTAATTTACATGAAGTATTAGGATCTTACGTTGACTTTCAAGTCTTTCTCTGATTATTTCCCTTGAAAACACGCTCATGGTTTCCATGTAAGTTATGGTGGTGTTGCTGTTTCCAAAGTTTTATTTTCATTTCTCTATTATTAATTTTACTCATGTCTCTATCTTAGTAGAAACTGATGGATAAAGAAATCAAACTACATAAACAAACGGCAGCAAAACTGTTCAGAAATTAAATAACACTAACATATTCAATAACAATAATAAATTTAATTTATCCTCGACAATTTTTAGTTTTACCAATTTTGAATATATTGCTCCTGTTTAAAATCTCTTACCTACTTGGCAGTTGCATTTCTACCTCTCCCTTGAAGGAAGCTTTACTTCTTGGACTCGTGTTTTTGTGCACAACGATGTTGTTAAACCTCCGTTAACAGCATCGTATGCTGGTCCTTTCCGTTTTCTTTCACGCATGGATAAATTTTTCACTATAGACCTTAATGGTCATAAAGATACTATAACCATGGATAGATTAAAAAAGGCATTCGTAGAGAAAACTGTCCCTGTTCCCATTGCAGATGACACACACAGAGCATTACAAATATGGCCTGCACATTCACCTTCATATTCCATAACTATCATTGGGATCGATCAGGTATTGGACAAGGATTCTGGATTATTTTTCTGTTTTTTTTTTACTTAATTTTTGAGAGTGGTCAGATTCATATTTAGTATTCTCATTTGTGAGAGCAGTTGAGTTTATTTCAGATATTCTCATTGTAAAAATCATCTTCGGCTAATCGTTGAGAAGATGTTGGTGTTGCCTTGAAGGAGGCTTCCGCTCTCTGAGTGCTCTTGTTATTATTATTATTTTAAATCATTAGAAAGAATACAGGAAAAAAAATGATGATTCAATTTTACTTTCACAGAATTAATCTCCCAGGAAATCCATGAACGTTGTTTCCTGGGTTTCAAAGTATTGATGGAAAAGAATCATTGCCACAAATTCTCTTTTGTGATGTTGCAAATCCTATCAACTGCAGTTGTTAGCTAGTCACATCAAATATATCTGATTAGTTTCTCTCCTCAGAATCACTAGTCAGATGATACCATAGTGAACAAAATAAATAAATTATTAAATAAAAGACATGAGAACATCATTCAAACCATTTTTCTCTCATTCAAAGTGTTATTTGTTAAATATTCCTTCCTTGCAGAAAGCAAAAATAACTCAGCAAAAGTTGTTTATTTCTTGGAGCTAATCTTTCTTTTTCACAAAAAAATGAATTTTCCTTTCTCCAAAATTCCTTCTATCACAATCATACTTATTTTTACCAATTCCCAATCTTCCTTCGTCTCAAACCTTCACCCTTCTTTATATCTTCTTTCTTCTTCCCATTTGTTGACTTCCTTCATTTCTTAAACATCTTTCACATAATATTTTCACCCTTGTCCGAAATCTTTTCCCTTAAAATTACTTCAACTCCTCTTGAAATTCCTGCTCTTGCCATTCTACCCATCTTCTGTCATCTGTTATTGTTCCTGATCCTTTTTCATAATATTATTCACAAGTCAAAGGCAGTCAGGAGTTGGCAGAAGCATTAACATACTGAGCAAAATACTCAGCAGCATTTCGTCCGTCCTCACATTCTGAGTTCAAATTCCGCCGAGGACAACTTTGCCTTTCATCCTTTCAGGGTTGATAAAACAAATACCAGTTTGGGGGTTGACGTAATTGACTTAGCCCCTCCCCAAGAATTACTGGCTTTGTGCCAAAATTTAAAATCAGTATTATTCACAAGCCGCATTAATGTTCTTCTTCTTTTGTTCTTTTGACTGAATCCTCCCGGTGTCTTAATAAAAAAATTGAATTTTTCTCTTCTCTAACAAATTTTACAAACACTTCATTATATTGTTGATTAATTGTAAATATTTTTTGTTACAAATTATGGAAATAAACTCTACCAAAATTGGAATTATTTGTAAATAACCTGTGGTTGTCATCGTTTTTCTTTTGTTTTATTGATTTCTTTGATCACATTGTTAACAAGATCTTAATCGTTTTTGAAGCTGAAATAAGACTCACAATGGAGTCTTATTTTAGACAGCACAACCATTTTACACCAGAAAATCATTTAACTAGTTATATGTTGGCCTAAAGAGGAGACTAATATATCTCAAAAGCATTCCTTGTGTTGTAATAACATGACTTGCTGAAAATGTTTGGGGTTATAACCTCAAAATTCAGTAACTTTCTATCTCATGTGTCTCCTCTTGTTCTGCTTATTCCAATGGAGTCGCTGATGAGGTTAAAGGATGTGTGACAAAACAGCTTTGACAAAGACACCCCAATATTATTCTCCACCAATAAGTACTTGTTGTTGTTGGCACTCCGTCGCTTATGACGTCGAGGGTTCCAGTTGATCCAATCAATGGAACAGCCTGCTCATGAAATTAACGTGCAAGTGGTTGAGCACTCCACAGACACATGTACCCTTAACGTAGTTCTTGGGGATATTCAGCGTGACATAGTGTGACAAGGCTGACCCTTTGAATTACAGGTACAACAGAAACAGGAATTAAGAGTGGGAGAAAGTTGTGGTGAAAGAGTACAGCAGGGTTCGCCACCATCCCCTGCCGGAGCCTCGTGGAGCATTAGGTGTTTTCGCTCAATAAACACTCACAATGCCCGGTCTGGGAATTGAAACCGCGAGTCCGGTGCCCTAACCACTGGGCCATTGCACCTCCACCCTCCACCAATAAGTACTAATAAGCTTATAAATATGTTTTTAAGTACTGGTTATTTTCAAGGTAGTCAAAGGAGTGGAAAGAGCAATGCCTATGAAGCTTGTAGTCCCTTCCAGACTGCTAGGAACTGATGTAGTTGACGATCATTTTGAATATCTGTTGGTCAATGTCATGACCAACATGACTAGCCTGCTCATGAAATTAATGTGCAAGTGGTTGAGCACTCCACACACACATGTGCTCTTAATGTAGTTCTCATGGAGACTCAGTATGACAAGGCTGGCCCTTTTGAATTACAGGTACAACTCATTTTTGCCAGCTGAGTGGACTGGACAACAAGCATCCTTCAGCCATAGCAAAATCTCTGCTATTTCTATTCTATGCTGCTCATCAATCAGTTATTGAATGGTCCTAATACTGTATCTATTTTTTTTTTTTTTCATGAGAAGATGCTAGCTCCTCCCATAGTCCTTCTCTATTTCTGGATAAAGGAATGCTGAGAGTGGTCCCCCACAATCCTTCTCACAGTGCAACATAACTGATTCAGAGATAGAGAAGTATCAACTCTCTATTTGACTGATAGTCAATTCATCGACCCAAGAAGGTTGTAAGCAAAATTGACTTTGGTCAAATATGAACTCAAAGTCCACACATCCGGAGTAAATTCTGCAAGATTTTCAGTTTGATGCTCTAACTATTCAATCATTGAACAATATGGTGTGCTTGAGAAGACCTGTTGAGCCAAGTTAAATCGTAGTCATGGTTGATGTCAGTGCTGCTTGACTGGTACGTAAAAAGTTCCACTCAAGTGTGACTGATGCAGTTATGCCTGATTGGCACCTGTTTCACTGGCACATAAAAAGCACCATTTGAGTGTGGCTGATGCCAGTACCACCTGACTAGCTCCTGTGCTGGTGGCATGTAAAAAGTACCATTCAAGTGTGACCAATGCCAGTGCTGCCTGACTAGCACCTGTGCTAGTGGCATGTGAAAAGCACCATCTGAGCATAGTTGATGCCAGAACTGCCTGACTGGCTCCTGTGCTGGTGGCACATAAAAAGCACCCACTACACTCTCGGAGTGGTTGGCATTAGGAAGGGCATCCAGCTGTAGAAACCTTGCCAGATCAGATTGGAGCCTGGTGCATCCTCCTGGTTTGCCAGTCCTCAGTCAAATCGTCCAACCCATGCTAGCATAGGAAAGCGGATGTTAAACGATGATGATGATATATATATTAGTGTTTGTGTTTGTCTGTCCTTCACCACCGCTTGATGTCCAACCCATGCCAGTGGATGTTAAATGATGATGATGGTGATGATATATATATATATAACAACAAAGGTGGCTAGATGCAATATAAAACGAAAAAAGAAAATTTCAGTTGTCACTAATAGTGACTGAGGGTGCAGGGTAGCACTTACATTGCTAGAAACAAGAGTCAAAGATCCTCATAGCCAAAAAAAAAGCATATTGTCTATGCACTGACAGGGGAGATAACTGCTTCACAGTGAGCGAGGTCACTATACTACCAAACTAGTTTTGCTTGGAATTAAAGCTCATCAACTGATGGTTAAGCTAAATCCTATCCATCAGTATATAGTACTTACTGTATGAACCAATGGATGATTCTGTAAAATGGTAATGGGAAAATAATAAAATAACAAAGGTGGCGCAATGTAATATAAAATGAAAAAGGAAAAATTTCATTGTCACTAATAGTATAAAGCTACATATATAGACATTAACAACACACTTACAAATAAGCAATAATAAAATACACACCAGGTATATTTTTAATTGTGGTATATATGAAATTTTATTTATTTATTTATGATAATAACCTTCAAAATTGTTTCACAAAAATACAGAATATCTGCAACAGCTATAAAAGTTCAAACACTTAAATTGAAGCTGAATTACTCGGTGAGAAGATACAAACACAAAAATATACGACTATAATAACTAAATATAATATAATCTTCCAAAAGTGACGAAATATAATAATAATTTTTTCAAAAATGTAAAAGTGCCAAAAAAAAATGGACTGATAAAGAAAAAAATTACATTGAATGAAACAACCTTATTTTGTAAATATATATATTTTTGGTCAAACCAAAAAATATTTTAAATAATTTAGATTCTATTCCTTATCAAGTGCCTTGTTATTATCATTTATCTCCAGTTGCTATAGTCTCAGGCCGACCAAAGCCTTGTGAGTGGATTTGGTAGATGGAAACTGAAAGAAGCCCGTCGTATATATGTATATATATATATATATATATATGTATATGTTTGCGTGTCTGTGTTTGTCCCCCCAGCATCGCTTGACAACTGATGGTGGTGTGTTTATGTCCCCGTAACTTAGCGGTTCTGCAAAAGGGATTGATAGAATAAGTACTAGGCTTCCAAAGAATAAGTCCTGGGGTCGATTTGCTCGACTAAAGGCGGTGCTCCAGCATGGCTGCAGTCAAATGACTGAAACAAGTAAAAAAGTTGGCTAAGATCAAGTAAATCTATTTATGATCAAAGAGACATTGAAGCCATAACAAACCAGTCATATTCTCAAGAATAGCGTACAACGGATTACATTAATTAATATGCCTTTTTTATCAAAGGCAGTAAGGTGAGATTCAAAGGAAAGTTTGCTGCTATTTCTAGCAAAGTGAGCGACCTCATTAGGTCTGTCTTGTTGGTTTGTCAAACACCATGTGATTAAGTACATGTCCTTAGGATAGGATTGAACTGATATATTTTTATTCTATACAGGGTTCCCACCGTGTTACCCACTAGTATTACCACACTTATAATTAACACAACCTGGGGTATATGAACCTATATGTGGCACTTGATGCTTAAATGGAAACTTAAAAAAACGTTACAAATGTTTGTTTTTTTTTTAGTGACAACAACAAGCAAAAATTTTAAAGCACAAATGAAGTCCACAGTTTGAAAAAATATTTCAATTCATGTAAATATTAACTTGCCTAAAACATTTTGAACGATAATGGAAAAGAATAAATTATTTTTTTTTTTAAATTCACTTTATATATTTATTCTTATCAGTCCAAATATTAATCGATTTAAACATTTAAAAAATAGCGAAAAAGAAATATTAAAAAAAATATTAATTCAGTTTTTTTTATCTGTACAAATATTGATATACTTTAAAAAATTTAAATATTGAAAAAGAAAAGATTAAAAAAATTATTTACTTGTGTATAAGTTACACAATTTTATACTTGATTTTAACTAAAAAAAAATTAGGGTGAGATAAAGATAAAGTAAAAACTGGAGGGAAAAACAAATTTGTATCAAGGTTTAACACTAAATTATGAGTGTAGATTATACACAAGTAAATACAGTGCTTATTTCTAACATTGGCACAAAGAATAAATTTTCATGAAGGATACTGTCATTTAGATTGTTTCAGCATTTGCTACAGTGTTAATTCAGAGAAAAAATTCACTCTATAAACTTTGTGAATAAAAACACATCAATCTAAGCTGCAGATGATGCTGCCAGTAGACTACCAGAAAGGGAGGGGGTCTTGTGATTCTGCTTCCTCAGTGACTGCTTTGTGTGCTTATATTAAATGATTCCAGCTTGGCAAGGCAATATCTACTACTGAGGAGGTAAAATTATGTCAAAACACAGTGTCTGGTTGTCTGCTGATATCACTTAGAGTTCAGCTCAATGTGGTTTTACAAAGAATATAAAGAGAAGTTTTTCTCTGGGGTACAAGTGTGCATTGTAAATTAATATACATATTT
The DNA here is from genome assembly GCF_001194135.2 of Octopus bimaculoides. Classification (NCBI taxonomy): domain Eukaryota; kingdom Metazoa; phylum Mollusca; class Cephalopoda; order Octopoda; family Octopodidae; genus Octopus; species Octopus bimaculoides. The sequence goes on from NC_068997.1 coordinate 44,220,178, forward strand.
TTGTATATATACACATATACACATATGTTTAACCAGTTTAAAAAATATTACTATTAGGACTTGTGTTGCCGAAGACCATGTTTCTGGATTCACCTGCATCACATACTGGCTATAATATATGATAAAACCTTCTCAGTTTTTCTTTATTTGTTAAAACTTTGTAATGATAAAAAAATATATTCCTGTCAAAATGTAACAAAAAAAGAAAAAGAAAACAACAGTTGTCAGCCACCTTCACTAATCCTCACAATATAATTCATAGATTGGTTTAACATTTAAAATTCAGATGAATTTTAGATCAATCTTGTTTAACATGGTGTATATATGACCCCTTTTGTTCATGAATGACCATGGGATTGCACCTAGAAAGTTCCCCTCCGAGGCACATGTCTGGGCAATGCTGTTTATGGAAGACCAGCCTTCCCTCTCTATGTCATCAACGTTATCCAAGGGAAAGGCAAAGGGGCCGATACAGCTTGGCACCAGTGACATTGCAACTCATTTCTACAACCGAGTGAACTGGAGCAACGTCAAATAAAGTGTCCTGCTCAAGAACACAACATGCAGCCCGGTCTGGGAATTGAACTCCCTACCTCATGATTGTGAGCCTGATGCTCTAACCACTGAGCCATATATATATATATATATATATATATATATATGTATATGTATATGTGTATGTGTATGTGTATATGTATATGTATATGTATATATATATATATATATATATATATATATATATATATATATATATATATATATATATATATATATATATATATATATATAGTCTGGGTACATGGGGATTAACACATATTTTAAGAAATTATTATTTCTTATATTTAATTGTTTATGTTATGATTTCATTTACTCCATGTACCCACATGGGGATTAATACATACTTTAAGAAATGATTATTTCTTATATTTAATTGTTTATGCTATGATTTTATTTACTCCATGTAGCCAGACTTTGTGGACACCCTGTATATATATATATATATATACATATA
>NC_068997.1:44221673-44223808 GCF_001194135.2 Octopus bimaculoides
ATATATATATATATATATATATATAGTATGAAAAATTGCACAGAAAGATAACAAAGGAACACATGGAAAACAGGAAAAAAACACACAAAAGACAGGGACATGCTCATCCCTCCATTATTGATGAACTTGTTCATTTTGGTGGTGTTAATGGCAGAATGCTTTTGGGACAAGTGAGTGGATACAAGGAACAGAATGATTCGAGTACAAAAAAAAAGATGGTGTCTGACGACTGAACAGAAAAGTATATAGAAAACGAAAAAATAAGGATGGTAGTGAAAATATAAACAAATAAATTTACATACACACACTACACGAACACACACACACGCGCGCGCGTAACAAATGGTTACCAACTTTCTCACCTATGATTTGAAACCTAATCCAGATTTTTTCCACAAATCATCAGTCTATTGTTTTAGCCTGTTGCACTAAGAAATTTATGTGAATAAGCTGACCTCTTTCTTGAGACATTCATTGGTCAAAGCTGATTAAAGAGGAAAAATCCTTGACCAAGTTTAGTTATGAAGAATATAAATACACAACCAAATATCAGTCCACCTCTTTGGTAATTAGGTGCTTACCAGGAGCATACATCTATCTTTCTTTCAGAGTTGATGGAGAGACAATACCTTTATGTGAGGGACAATACAACTCTTACCATTTCTATCTGCCTTGACTCTTTTACTCTGTTTCCTCTCTCTAGTAGTCACAGAGACAAAACTAACTACTATCATACAGAATGGATTGGAGATCTACAAGTAACTTGGGTATACACAAACTATAAAAAAAATTAGCTTCAATATTGTAATGTAATGATATAAATAATTGGCCAGCTAAATTATTAATGTTGTTCTTCAATTATTTATACGATGCATCAATACACATTGATTTTTATACTTGATGACCGACTATCTTATTTTCATTACGTATATATATATTGATTTTTAAGAAAGATTGAAGACCAAAATGTTTTGGTGGGGCAGTGAAATTTTCATTATATTTTCCCCGCGCAGGAGTGGCTGTGTGATAAGTAGCTTGCTTACCAACCACATGGTTCCGGGTTCAGTCCCACTGCGTGGCACCTTGGGCAAGTGTCTTCTTCTATAGCCTCGGGCCGACCAAAGCCTTGTGAGTGGATTTGGTAGACGGTCGTATATATGTATATGTATATATATATATGTGTGTGTGTTTGTGTGTCTGTATTTGTCCCCCCAACATCGCTTGACAACCAATGCTGGTGTGTTTATGTCCCCGTAACCTAGCGGTTCGGCAAAAAGAGGCCGATAGAATAAGTACGAGGCTTAGAAAGAATAAGTCCTTGGGTCGATTTGCTCGACTAAAGGCGGTGCTCCAGCATGGCCGCAGTCAAATGACTGAAACAAGTAAAAGAGTACTAGACTGATACTTAGTTCATCATTTCTGGAAGGGTGAAAAGTAAAGCCAGCCATGGGTCAGAACACGAAGAGAAGAAACAAAATATCAATGGTCTTTTGACCCTGGTAATCCACCATTCTATATCTATAATAACAAAGATGGACTCTCTCATCAAAGATGACGTATGAGTGCTGAGCTTTTTGCCAGATGATCTGTCCAAATGATTTGTTTATAGTGGTCAAATGTATGTGCTGTACATTAGGTCACTCCCTCCATCAAATCGACATTGCCTGAACAGGATACGGTGTACTATGCGTCAGGTGTTGAAGTGAAAAAGTGGTTTGCTCAAGAACACACCGTACCACCTGGTCTAGGAATTGAAATCATGATCTTGTGATCATATGTGCAACACCCTAACCTCTAGGCCACGAGTCCTTGAATAATAATAATAATAATAATAATAATAATAATAATAATAATAATAATAATAACCAAACATTTGGAACAAGGCCAGCAGGTTCAGGGGTATGGGGTAAGTCAATTATATTGACCCCAGTGATCAAATGATACTTATTTAATTGACCCCAAAAGGATGAAAGGCAAAGTCAACCTAGGCAGAATTTGAACTCAAAATACAAAAATGGATGAAATGCTGCTAACAATTCTGCCAGCTCACCCATGCCAGCATAGACAACAGGTGTTAAATGAATGAATGAATGAATGATGATGATGATGATGATGGTGGTGGTGGTGGTGGTGGT
>NC_068997.1:44224481-44225933 GCF_001194135.2 Octopus bimaculoides
CTTAGAAAGATAAAAGACAAAGTCGACTTTGATGGAATTTGAACTCAGTAAGTGAAGACAGACAAAATGCTGCTAAGCATTTTGCCTGGCACGCTAACAACTCTTCCAGTTCACCGTCTAAATAATAATAATAATAATAATAATAATAATAATAATAATAATAATAATAATAACCACAGCACATACCCAAGGCGCACAGAGCTGCGCTCGGTAGTGAAGTGAAAGCACGTTATAAAAATAAAACTACTGAATAATAATAATAATAATAATAATAATAATAATAATAATAATAATAATCCTTTCTACTAAAGGCACAAGACCTGAAATTTGGTGGGAGGGGACTGATTGATAATAATAATAATAATGATGATGATGATGATAATTTTTTTTATTGACCACAAGGGCCCAAGACATAGAGACCAATATTGAAGGATAAGTTACAGCACAAAAAAGAAAAAAAAAGAATACATATAAGATGTGGGACTTTACTATTCAGACTGACAAAGTAATAGAGGTGAGAAGGCCTGATTTAATAGCAGTAGATAAAGAGAACAGAAAGTGCCAGGTAACTGACTTTACAGTTCCAAATGATGAGAAAATCAATATGAGAGGTATAAAGAAAATAGCAAAGTAGCAGGACTTAGCCATTGAATTACAGAGACTGTGGAAAGTGCAGGTAAAATGTATCACTGTAGTTATAGGTGCATTGGGAACTATGCCAGAAGATTTCAACTTATCGATAGAGGAAACAGACATAAAACCCTGTCTAATACAGCTCCAGAAAACAATGTTAATAGGGACAGCTAGGACACTTAGGAGGGTTCTTGGCATCTAAAGGTTACTTGTTGTAGCCTGATGTTAGGATTTTTTTATTTTCCAGCAGTCTAATCTATTGTGTTTATATGAGTACTAATAAAAATGATAATATTTTTGGCACAAGAATAATAATAGATTTTGGCAGGGGACCAGCAAGTTTGAGGGAGGGGATAAGTTGATTATATTGACCCCAGTGTTCAACTGGTACTTATTTTATCAACCCTAAAAGGATGAAAGGCTAAGTCGACCTCAGTGGAATTTGAACTCAGAATGTAAAGATGGATGAAATACTGCTAAGCATTTTGTCCGGTATGCTAATGATTCTGCTAGCTCGCTGCCTAAATACTGGGCTAAACTAAATGCGAAAGAAATAGTCAGAGAAAAATCCCAGCAATGGCTGAGAAGCTCAGGACTCAAAGCAGAGACTGAAGGATTTTTAATTGCTGCACAAGACCAAAGCCTCTCCACCAGAAATTACCAAAAACACATAATGAAAAGAAATATAACAAGTAACTGTAGAATATGTGGAGATGGACAAGAAACAATTAATCATATTATCTCTGGCTGCCCAGTCCTGGCTAAGAAGGAATATATTCACAGACACGACAGAGCTGGGACCTATATACACTGGAAGCT
>NC_068997.1:44226682-44227043 GCF_001194135.2 Octopus bimaculoides
TTTGCTCAACATCCTTAAACAAACCTTATTCAGGGACCTTTTGAGCGGGATGGGCAACCCGACCTGAAGAAAATTCTAACTGGGCTCCACCTGCAAGGTCATGCGCTGTTTATTTTGATATGAGATCACCATGTTGCGCACATGTGGTTGTGATGCATGTGGCTGGTGTACATTTATCAGACAGGTAGTCATGATGGGTATAATGGGCTTCATATATTTTACCCCAGTGTCACTTTGATGGCATGCACTGCTCTCTCACTCAATAATAATAATAATAATGATAATAATAATAATAATAATAATTTTTGACTTAGGCATGAAGTCAGAAATATCACGATAGGGTACAAGTGATTAAGGTGAA
>NC_068997.1:44228783-44229578 GCF_001194135.2 Octopus bimaculoides
TATATATATATATATATATATATATATATGTATATATATATATGTATATGTGCATGTATATATTGTGTATGTGTGCGTATGTGTGTGCATGGCTTTGTACATAAGCATATGACATTCACTTATGCTTTCTGTTGACCAATTTTATATTGGGCATTCTGGAAACTCAAAGCTATCGCTTTACAGCTAAATACAAGAAAATTTCACCTACTGAGATCAGTTAATAGAATGCTTTGAGTGTTGTCAAGAAATTGTACAAAGTTCTCTTATTACTAAACAAATATCTATCAAAGGTTTATATTTATTAAAAGCGGTAATTTGAATAACAGTTCTGATTACATATCATTTCATGAGTTTCCTAAAAAGATGATCATCAGGTGTTACCAGACACTATCTGAAGATGAATGTTGTATGAAACTTAGAGTCATAACACTATGAAAATTTTAATCGAAATTACTCTAATGTATATGTGGTAAATATTTGTGGAATATAAAATTCAAATATTTGCCAACATATCTAATTACTGGCATTATTAATTTTCAATCAAAACGATTTAATGGAAGTTCATTTTATGGTTGTTTAAAAACATTAAATTGCAATTTTCATTAGACAAACATATGAACTTCCAGACCTAATATTACAAAAGATTAATTTGATGTAATATTTATGCCCTGTATTAGCATGGCTATATCGTCTTTTAAAAGCAATCGAAAACAGTAGTTGTCTAGTTAAAAATGCAAATATAGTTATTTTTACCATTTTTACCAAGTTCTCAAAGCATTTTCTTCATTATATTTT
>NC_068997.1:44230788-44235040 GCF_001194135.2 Octopus bimaculoides
ATATATATATATATATGCATGTATATATATACTTACAGATAGATAGATATAGATATATATCCTCTTTCTTCTATTGTAAATTGGTATTACAAAAAAGACAAAAAAACAGTATTACAAACACACACCAAAGAAGTATAAGAAACTTCATCAGGTCAGTATAAGTTACGTATCATCAAGGCTGACTGGAGCTATTTCTTGCTCATCCACAAACAGAGAATAAACAATACCAGACCTACGATTGCCACTACTTGATGCTCGGATGTATGCAGAATGGTCACAAATTTCGAAGTGGGTCTCTGTTCCACCATCCACAAATTCTGCCTTAAGTAGACAAAGAATGAAACAGTATTAAGCTTAAATGTTTAATAATTTTCTTTTTAAACATGACAGGAAACTACTGCATTAAATATTGTTTTTACTTTTCTCAGAATTGCCAACATCAATATTGTTTAACTCTTTAGCATTCAGATTACTCAGTCAAATGCAATGCTTATTTATTTACATTGTTTTGAATTAGGCATGTATTATCGTATAACATTAAAATTTCAATGATGTCCATGTCTGTTTTAGAACAACATTGTAGGGTAAGTGACAGAGGCAATATATTTTGGCCGGATTTAGCCAGTTTAAATGCTAAAGATCTAATGTTCACTTTTCCATGCTTGCATGGGTCAGACAGAATTTGCTGAGGCAGGTTTTCTACAAGCAAATACACTTTTTGTTACGAACCCTCTGGGAAGAGGTGGTCTGTATTTATTCTGGCCTCTATCCTTTGATCTGTCCAGCATAGGAGGTCCTACCAGTAGCTGGTGCTCCACTGACATAACCGTCAAGGTCATTGAGGCATTCAAACTACCGCATTGCAACAAGTACTGGCCCATGTGGTGGACATATCTGTAGCAGGAATATTTAGCAACCGAATCCAAATACAAATCAAGAATACGATTGTGATTTGCTAGAATATTACCAACATCTGACTTTACTGACATGGGAGGTGAGAAAGACAGGTCTATAATTTTTAGCATCCACTCTGCTATCTCCCTTATGGATAGGACATTTCATGCCTTCCTGTGAAACCGGGTCTAACAACAATTGGTGTGCTTTTTCTGAGCCAGACCACCACTATACATCCAGCGCATTTTAGCCACCACCAACAGATGAGAGATATCAGACTGAACACAAAAAACAATAGCAGAAGCACCAGCTGGCCAGAGCGCTGTGACAGCACAAAAACAATGGACAGATGGTGACCACAACACACAATGACCAGCTAATACCTTGACAACTACTGCTATCATATTTAGTCCAAGAACAATAAGCTTCAAACTATTTTGGTGTTTGTTGTTCATAGTAATAACAACGTTTTTTTGTTTACAAGAATAAATATTTTTTTAATCAAAAATCTCAAACAGATTTCTGTGCTCTATTATAACATATCCATACTGTTGTAGCTATATCTTCTGAACACATTAGCTGATAAAATTAATATCTATCTCTTCAGTTAGAGTGGTGTCCACCTCTCATGAAAGTAAACCTTACATAGCCAATGGATCATACACAACTCTTTTCCCTCTAGCCTTTGCAGAGCTTTCACATTTGACAGAAAGAGAACATGGAAAAGCCATGGAAAATACGAAAGCAATACTAACTGTTGGGTTGGCTTTTTCTCCATTGATCCAGATTTCAAGAGTGTCCTTTTCTGAAATTATGAAAATAAAAGGAAATCTTGGTATTTTAATCATGTGACGTACAGGTCACGTTGTGGAACCAACAGCACAACAAGAGACAACAAGATTGTAAGAACAAGTATAGATGGGCTGGTCACATCGGTCAACCAAAGGTTAACAGATGGACAATGAGAGTGATGGAATGGACATCAAGACAATGGACATAACCAAGAGACCAACTAAAGATAAGATGGTGACATGATCTCATCATGTAAGCCCCATTACCTGGCCATGACTAACCAGAGATGGACAACAGTGGAAAGAGTGCAAGGAGGGGTTTCTCCTTCAGGAGTGATGAAGCCCTGGATGTGGACATACAGGTCAAGGTATAGATTACATCATTGTTAATACTTGTTGGTGTGTAGCATCAGGAGAAATCCGATCGAGCAGACCAATGGCCTGTCGTGTAGCTGATGGTGGTGGGACAGTCTGTCTTGGGCGATGCTTTTATGAGGGTGGCACTTTTGATTCTGCTGAATAAGCTGTATAGAGGAGGGGGTGGGGGAGAAAAACTCAGGGGTAACTCTGGGTGGCACATACTCTAGCTATGCCCCTAACATTAAAATGCACATAGTTGGCCAAATGTGAAGCTGTGACCACAGGATCATATAGCTAAAAATATACCACACATTTCTATCAACCTGAGTACCATACAGTGTCACTGCTCTTCTCCCCTCTGGCCAAGATATCATTAACTACCCTAAGCCTACCCAAACATGGCATCTTTCTTCTCTCACCTGTATTAACAATATCATTACTATCCTACAGGTAGCATACCTGTAGTTACTCCATCTTGTGCACCCCCTCTCCTCAACCCTTTCCCAATCTTTATTACCGTCCTCTCCCACTTCCCTTATCTCTTCTCCCATGCATTCCAGCAACCTCCCTAACTCACCCCAACTGTTACTGCTTCTGCTACCTGAAGTGCCACCTGGATGCCTCATCACCACTGTCTATTGCCTTGGAGATACCTCTTATCCATTCCTCCTCTCTCTCTCCTGAATGTGAGTAGCCATGCAGCACGTCTATAAGAACTTACTTGACCCCAGTCTCTCCCTTTATACCTTAACCCCCATCGAACATAAGGATGCAATATCTTCCCTCCCTGGGTTTGTAGATTTGTTAGCGACATGGTGACATCAGTAGTGCCAGCGACATGATCCTTGTCTAACTGTCCAACACATACAAACACAGAACGTAGATAACATAGATATTAAATGATGATGACTACAACATGGTACTCTGTTGCTATATATCTATACATCCTAGTGAAGGTCATAGCAGAAATAAGCAAGATGTACTTGATCAAAGCCTAGTAATTACTGTTCCTTAGCATTTATCACTGGGTGAGTGCATTTACACAATGTTGTATGTGTGAGTGATGCTGAGGGGGAAAGGCTCTTGATGCTACTTGGACTGCTAGAAATGGGAAGAAAATCTTCCACAAATCACACTATGCTGCATCAAAATTGAATCAATAACTCTAATTATTTAATTAGATATTTAATACCAATTTGCTCTAAAGCAGCCATATTAAAGTGTTCCTATTTGAATTGAAATTTCATTTAAAATCTCGTTGCTGCGTGAATAGCAACATGAGATTAGATTTTTTCAACATCAACATGAGAGCCCAAGGCAATGAAGGGAACCACTATGTGATCACTTGATCTGCTAGAAAGAACAACCAACTCTTCCTTAGATCTCACTGTATTTCCTTGCATACAGGAAAAAGATGAAAAATAATTTTAAACAAATAGGAACATACATAGCTCCGTGGTAAGAAACTTGTTTTGAAACCACATGGTTTTGGGTTCAATTTCACTCTGGACCTGTGTCTTCTACTATAGGCCTTGGTTGACTAAAACCTTGTGAGTGGATTTGGTAGATGGAAACTGTAAGAAGCCCATCGTGTCTGTTTGTATGTATGTCTTTGTCTTGATGCCTGCCTCTGCCCACTACTTGACAACTGGGTGTTAATTTGTTTATGTTTCCACAACTAAGTGGTTTGTCAAAAAGAGACTGATACCATAAGTACCAGCCTTAAAAAAATAAATACAGGGGTCAATTTGTTTGACTAAACCTTTCAAGGCAGTGCCCCAGCATGGCTGCAGTCCAATGACCAAAACAAGCAACAGACGAAATTACTCACCGAGGGTAATTCTGATAGGGTTTTCAGCAACGTTGACAATCCATGATTTCATGATCTTGCGTTGGTTTTCCATGAAGTTTTCATAGTCTTGTCCATTCACTTGTAAGGTGTATTGGTAAGAAAATCCATTGGATGCATCGATGTTAATAACACATTTGGTCTTACCAATGTTGAATTGGACTCCACCGACCAGCTTAAACAACCAGTCCACACGGTAAATCTCCTGGAGGAGGAAACAAATATAAAAAAAAAGGGATAAAATGACCTATGTGAAGAAAAATATATTCTCATCACTTTTGTTTTAACAACTACCTTTCTAATGTTTGCAGATACATACATACATACATATATATATATATATATCTATATATATATA
>NC_068997.1:44237301-44238000 GCF_001194135.2 Octopus bimaculoides
CAGCTGGATGCCCTTCCTAACGCCAACCACTCTGAGAGTGTAGTGGGTGCTTTTACGTGCCACCAGCACGAGGGCCAGTCACACGGTACTGGCAACGCCCACACTCAAAATGGTGTTTTTTACGTGCCAACTGCATGGCTGCCAGTCCAGCGGCACTGGCAATGACCTTGCTCGAATGATTTTCTAACATGCCACCAGCACAAGTGCTAGAAGGCGACGCTGGTAATGATTACCCTCATAAATTGAAACTATTTTTCCCACTAGAAATTAAATTGAAAAGAAGCCATAGTGAATTTGAGCAGAGATGTGCATTGAATAAATGCTAAACAGTAACTGAGGCTCTCCTGATACTTCCAGCATCCTGCCAACCATTGTTGCTGGGTTGTGTGTTTGTTACGAGAGACACTGTTTGTCACCTGAAAAATTTTATATTCAAAAAATTATTTGTAAACTGAACTGGTTGTGATGTGAGGCATTTATAAACCAAGGTTCCACTATATATATGTATGTATGTATGTATAGCTATGTAAGTGTATATCTGTCTGTCTGTGTATCTATCTATCTATCTATCTCTCTTTCTCATATATATATATATATATATACATATACACACACGCACAGACATATATACATACATATATTTATATGTGTGTGTGTGTGTGTGTGTGTGTATAAATATATATATATATATATATATAT
>NC_068997.1:44238920-44251884 GCF_001194135.2 Octopus bimaculoides
CCCTTTGTCGCCAGCAGGGGTCAGAGCTCTCTAAACTTTGCCCAGGCTATTCTTATTCTAGCTACACTTTCAGCGCACCTACCCCCACTACTAACTTGGTCGCCCAGATAGCGGAAGCTATCGACTACCTCTAGTTTTTCACCCTGGAATGAGATAGAAGTTGTTTCCTGTTTGTTTACAGTCTTTATTGCACCTGAACATCTGCCACAAACAAAAACTAACTTCCTAGTTAACCTGCCTTTGATGTTGCTGCACCTCTTATGTGTCCATAGCTTGCACCGGGTACATCTTATAGAGTTACTACCTATTCCTTTTATATATATATATATACACACATAATGAATTCAGTGTACAGGTAAGAGTTCATCAAGGTTCAATTCTCAGTCCCCTCTTGTTTATCTTAGTCCTCCAGGAGCTTAACAGAGGAATTCAAGTCTGGCTGTCTCTGTAAGCTCCTCTACGCTGATGACCTTGTTCTTATAGCTGAATTACTACCTGACTTAGAGAAGAATTTTCAGGTGCGAAAGCAAGGCTTGGAATCTAAGGGCCTCAGAGTTAATTTAGCAAAATCCAAAGTCTTAGTAAATAGGAAAACAGACAAATAATAAGAACCTTCAGAGAGATGGCCCTACTTGATATGTAAGTGGGGTGATGGTAGAAACGCCATACGTTGTACCCAGTGCATGCTTTGGACACATAAGAAGTGTAGCAGTATCATAGGAAGGTTAATGGAGAATACAGTCTTTATGTGTGGCAAATGTGCAGGTACAATAAGCACCAAAAATGTGCAGACAACAGACTCACTCAAATGCTTGGAGGATCATTAGAAGTAGTAAATAGCTTCTGTTAACTAGGAGACCAAATTAGCAACAGAGGAGGAAGTTCTGAAAGTGTAGTTGCTAGAATAAGGATGGGCTGGGAAAAGTTTAGAGAGCTTAACCTTTGTTGATGACTAAGGACTTTTCCCTCAGAGCAGAAGGCAGACTATATGATGCCTGTGTACATATGGCTATGTTACATGGCAGTAAGACATAGACTCTGACTACAGAGGACCTGTGAAGGCTTGAAAGAAATGAAGCTAGCATGCTCTGCTGGATGGGTAATGTCAGTGTGTACACACAACAGATTGTAAATGATTTAAGAAGAAAACTAGGTATGGAAGGCATCAGATGTTGTGTGCAAGAGAGAAGACTGTGTTGGTTTTGTCATGTGATGCATATGGATGTATATAGAAGTGTCGAGCTCTAATTGTTGAGGGAACACGTGGAAGGGGTAGAACAGGAAGATGTGGGATGAAGTGGTGAGAAATGATATTCAGATGCTGGGCTTCACTGAGGTAATGACAAAGGACTGGGAGACGGGGTGATTTGCTGTACTTGAAAATATGCATCAAGCTAAGTAAAATTGTCTTCCATACATACAGGCTTGTCCTTTCAGGTGCTGGTGGCATGTAAAAAGCAACCAGCGCACTCTGTTAAGTGGTTGGCACTAGGAAGGGCATCCAGCTAGAGAAACAATGCCAAAACAGACAACTGGAGTCTGGACAGCTCCAACCCATGCCAGCATGGGTTTTGGACGTTAAATGATGCTGATGTATGTATATATATAGAAAAGAAAAGAAATGGAGCAATAATAAACATTGAGAAGTTGATCATTGGTATTAAAAGGTCATAGTTTAATTGTAGTTCAGAACCATTTACAGCTGTTTCTGTTTATCAAATCAAAGTAAATTTGCATTTATCTCTTTCCATTTAACAAACATAGTCAGAATGATTTAGAGGAATATAAATTGGAGAAAAAGGGAAATGAAAGGCTGTGTTGTCCCCATATGAAACTAAGTTACCATCTTAACTTTCCACTGAATCTGTTGTTTCCTTGTGTTGACTGCCATTTTCAGCATTGGAAGTCATCATTAGTTGCTACAGGTATTTGTGTGCCAATATTGCTGGACTGTATTATTGAATAGTTAACAAAAAATTCGTATAGTAATTACACAACACTGTGCAAGCATTTAAATATAATTTATTGCTCTCTGTAAGTAGGGAAAGATGTTCATGCATTAAAATTAAAATATAGAAGCAGCAAGGTGGAAATAGCATAATATGGCATGTAAGGGAATTCTGTTTGAAGTAAATGTACAGATGCTGTGTCATGTCTGCTTCTTTGATATCCTCTATTGAGTATGCAACTGTTAAAACAGCTATAGTGATTGTGCAATTTTATACTTGATCAAAGACACACTGAAATTGGTGAGAATGGGGAATGAAATACCAGCTTGAATGTCTCATCACTCTGCAAAATTGGTGCCTTTATTGACAGTATTTATAGGCTGTGCTCAAGGAAAGTTCCAGACATGCTAAAGAACTAGCATATGAACAACAGTTGTTGATTGGACAAGATCTTGGTTGGGCACATGATCAAATGGTGGTTGAATTATGATTTGAAATATGTAGGTGGCAAAATGGAATTTCTAATCCACGCTACATTTATTTTTTAAGATAGCAGAGCATAATTAGAAGTAGACCAAGTTGATATTTCTAGCAGGATGGATCATATATAGAGGTTCCCTCCATTGGCTCTCAGTAGCTCTGCCAGGCCAAACTTTTCTGGAAGTTATTCATAAAACTTGACCTGAAAGTTTCCTGGAAGAGCTTGCACAATGTATCACTGTTGACATATGCATGTATGTGTGTGTATGTGTATGTATGTGTATGTGTGTGTATATGTGTGTGGTGTGTGTGTGTGAATGGTGAAGAGCAATGAAAGTAATGTTCTCTTACCTTCCCGTCAACGCGAACAACTCTTTTGCCAGAAGTCGTTCCATGTTCAAATTCTAAGTCATGTACACCATCAGCTAAAGACACTCTCCATTTACCAACCAGGTCTGAGGGCATTATTGTGTGAAAAATTAGCCTCTAACTGAAACAGATCAAAGTTCTTCATAAATGTCTTAAGTCATCACCATCATCCTCATACCCATCACTGCCTCTGCAGTGTATCAAATAATGGTATTAAACAATATTATAGATCCATCTCCTCAACTTCTCCTAAACAAACCACAATAAACTACAAATAACACAAAACTACACACTACGCAACATAACAAAGTTGTACACATGACATCCACAGGTCACCTACGCAATGAAATAAAAACACTAAGAATGAAAGACCATCTAGAGCTGCCAGGAGCACAGGTTACTACTGCAGTTTACTCCAGCCCTCCAGTAGTTTTTTCAAATATGAAAAATCTATATCCAAGCACACAGACAACAATATAGAACACCAGAATACCCCCTAAAACTGTTTTCCACTCAGTTGGGACAAGCATAACGGGTGCATACATACAAAAATAATTACATGAATAGCCTCACTGCTCTCAAACACTGTGATGGGATGCACACCACCAAGAATAAATGCAAAGGAAATACAACTGTCGCTCTCTGCCCGAGACCACCCTACCTGCTGCCGCCTTAATCTACGGACGTACAGAAATAAACTGGACAATGGAGAGGATATAAAATGTAGACTGTGACAATGCACCACATACGATTCATCATTGTATATGTGTAGAATGGGATGTGCAGAATGATCATCAATTAGGCAGACACATGTCATAATTGAGAAAACATGTCTGGATCACGAATTGTCGTTTGACCGATTATCACCGTGCTCGATCATTGCTGACCTGGGAACACTTAACTGCATCAATAGCACGGTACGATTGTCGTACTGATGATGACTGTAGTGATCTGCATGATGATGATGTTGTTGTTGTTGTTGATGATGATGATGATGGTGATGACGATGACGATGGGAATAGGAATAGCGAATCAAGAAGAAAACTAACTTGAAAACGTATATCACCTGCTTAATTCTTTCTTCAATAACAATTGTGTTGTTGTCGATGATAATGATAATGATTAATGACAATGACGATGGGAATGACAACAAGTGTTGCCAAGCAACGAGTACGCCTTTTATTAGTTCTTTTAATGTAATTTACGTGGTATCAATTATGAAGTTACTTTATTGTTTCCCCGCTTGCCATTAAAAAAAGACAAAAACGAAAAATCCTTAGTTGTCAGATGCTGCTATAGACATGCGACTACTTACATGAAAAGTAGAATAAAACTATCAAATAAAGCTTATTGACACGCGACCTTTGACAGGAAGTGTCAGCAGTAATTGGTTAGGAAGCGATTAAGAAAGACGAGGCATTTTATTCGATAATATGATACATAGAAAGAAAGAAAAATGTTGTAATACAGACATTTCTTCATAACTAAACAACTCTAAAATTTAAAAAAATAATATTTAGATGCCATTTCAAACCAAAAACTTCATTTATGGTTGAGAATTAAACTTCATTTTTACCGAAAGTAAACAGTTTCCTTAACGACTGTTGTTGAGTTTTGCGGAGGACAAAACTCCGTGAGATTTTATTTGGTTATAAAACTTTTAAATGATAAACGAATTTCAAAATTTCAATTCCGTATTGACGTATTTCAATCGGTACGGGTGCTACTGCTTAAAATTCAAACTTGCTGTTGATTCATTGACTCAGACCGAGCTAGTATTTTGGGTCAGGTTAAAATGCAATAGTAACACAAATGTGACAGCAGAGAGATTTCCATGAGTTGTAATCTAGATGCAGCCCCCTTAGCGCGTAAAGAGACAAGGACCGAAACAATTGCATATGGTTGGGATGCTTCTTCTCTGAAGATCTTTCGCTGTTCTGCTCTACCGGCGTTTCTAACAACCTACTTACCTGCACGCACACGTGTGTGTATGATGGGATATTTTTTTATAACTCTTTTACTCTTTTACTTGTTTCAGTCATTTGACTGCGACCATGCTGGAGCACCGCCTTTAGTCGAACAAATCGACCCTAGGACTTATTCTTTGTAAGCTTAGTACTTATTCTGTCGGTTCCTTTTTACCAAGCCGCTATGTTTTCGGGGACGTAAACACAGCAGCATCGGTTGTCAAACGATGGTGGGGACAAACAAAAGTGCAGACACACACACATATATGTACGACTGGCTTCTTTCAGTTTCCGTCTACCATATCCACTCACAAGACTTTGGTCGGTCCAAGGCTACAGTAGAAGACACTTGCCCAAGGTGCCATGCAGTGGGACTGAACCCGGAACTATGAGGTTGGGAAGCAAGTTTCTTACCACACAACCACTTCTGCGCCTACAAAATAAAACTTGACATTTTGAAAAAATTATGTGCGCGCGCCCAATAATTACTTTCTTTTTTTTTTACGTTAAGTTCCGATATAATCGCAATCAACACCATCTGAAAGGTATTTGCAAAAGCATTCATAAAAAGAATAGTATATCCATTTTTCTGAAAGTTATAAGGAAACAAAGTTGGTGGGTGGGGCACGTTTGTGTACGTATGCTTATTTCAGTTGCCTTAGAAACCAACTGGGAAAATCCAAAGTTCCACAGTAAGAGACGGTGACAATAATTAGGCTTGTATTACTACCACTGCTTATTAAATTAAGATTTTCTCTTAAACATGTCAGCCAATATTTTTTCTAATTATTTATTTAATCCTTTCTGAGTCACTAACGAATTCCGCTAGAATTTTGCTTTCTTCCATAGCTACAAAGAATATATCAGCCTATAGACATTAGCTTATCTGAGTTATTTCCCTTAGATTATTTGATTCTCCCCCTCCTCCCACTTTCTCTCACTTGCTTCATTAGTAACTGTTGCTTCGCACCGTGAGCCGAAGCCATACCAACAGCAGAAATTAAATTCTCGTCATTTGATTCGCTAATAAACGTCAACATGTGAAGGCAAATTACAAAAAAGTTTAAATGTTTTCTATTTTTATAACGAATAAACATTTTTAAGATGCAAGGAAAATGGATATGAAAAATATGGAAAGTAAACTGTATGATGTATATAAGTTATTATATGATATTAATAAAAATGAAATTCCAATACAAATTTAAGCCCGGAACACGTTTTGTCATGTTTACGAAAGCGGAATATGTTTTTATTCTCAGAGACAAAAAAATGAATACTAACAACAACTACGACAATAACAATATTTTATAAACTTTAGATATTGATTTAATTTTAAAAGAAGTAAAAAAAAAATTTTTAAAAACCAAACCCATCCATTCAAATATGGTAATTATAAAGTCTTTTTCTTAATTTGTTTGACTGAAAATAAGGGAAATTGCTTTAAATTTCAGAATATGTTCGATATCAGTTCGAAAGTTCTTTAACAAACTATCATTGAGAAATGCATTAATGTCTCAATACTTCATACTTCGTTGCTTATAAATCTGAAGTTAACACTTGTTGATTTCTGCATTTTCAATTTGTAAATAACAACCAACCGAAGTAAGTTCCCCCTGTTTGCTCTCAGAAGTAGACTCTAAATTTCAGAGATTTAGTTGCGATTTCTAATGAATCAAGCTTTATTGGTAAATTTTCAGAGTAACACCCGCACGGGGATTTGCAGCATATTAGGAAGTCAGGGTACTTGATTTCACGCAAAAAAATCCGAGTTTTTTTTTTTTTTTCTCTTAGTGAAAATCGTGCGGGTGTTACTCTGAAAATTTACCCTTTCCAGAACCTGAGGAAAGTGTTAGAGATTCTGTGAGAAATAGGGAGAAACAAAGATAATTATATGTACATGAACTTTTGAGTCATTTTTGTGTTTTATTCTATATGGGTAATTTTTTTTGCCAGTGCTGGTGCCATGTAGAAAGCTCCCAGTTCACTCTGTAAAGTGGTTGGCATTAGGAAGGGCATCCAGCTGTATAAACTATGCCAAAGCAGACAGTATGGCTTGGTGCAGTCCTCTGGCTTGCCAGCTCCTGTCATACCGTCCAACCCATGCCAGCATGGAAAATGGATGTTAAATGATGATAGTGATAATGCACATAAAATATTCCCTAAGACATTTATTCACAGTAAGTAAACCCTACAAGGAAAAATGATCTCTCAATAGAGATTTGTTGAGGAATTTGGTCTAAACAGTGTATTGGTCAGGACAAAATTACCTGGTGACAATGTCAATTAGCCCTGGGTCACCTCTGTTTGAGTAGACCTATGAACAAACATATCCAAGTCATTGCTCTCTATTATTCTGACATAAAAGATCTAAGATTACGTTATCCAATGTGTCTTTTTTTAAGACACTTGAGTGTTATTTGAGGAAGATTTGGCTGCTGTTTGGAGATTGAGCAACCATTGACCCTTTAGCATTTAAACTGACCACATCAGACCCAAATATTCTTGCTGTTTTATGTTCAAACCAACCAGATCCAGCCTCTCACATCTATCCTACAATATCTTTCTAAAAACATACAATCACATCATTGAGATCTCAAAACTACAAGATAATGCATGATTAATTCAGAACAATGTGGATGAAGAGCATTACTGTTGACAGAATAATTTGAATGCTAAAGATAGTTAAGAGTCTCCCATTTTCGGTTTCAATGCTCTCTTTGGTTTTTTTTTCAACAGCACTCAACACCTACTTACCCCATTGTTATTATCTGTCTTTTCCTCTCTTCGACCACACTCTGCTCCTCTAGCTAGGTTGATTGTGTATCACGTCTACATGACCTGTTTATTGCAAACTATATATTTTCCTCTACCAATCAGGAGTGGCTGTGTGGTAAGTAGCTTGCTTACCAACCACATGGTTCTGGGTTCATTCCCACTGCGTGGCACTTTGGGCAAGTGTCTTCTACTATAGCCTTGGGCCGACCAATGCCTTGTGAGTGGATTTGGTAGACGGAAACTGAAAGAAGCCTATCGTATATATGTATGTGTGTGTCTGTGTTTGTCCCCTGAACATCGCTTGACAACCGATGGTGGTGTGTTTACGTCCCCATAAGTTAGCAGTTCAGCAAAAGAGACCGATAGAATAAGTACTGGGCTAACAAAGAATAAGTCCTGGGGTCGATTTACTCGACTAAAGGCGGTGCTCCAGCATGGCCGCAGTCAAATGACTGAAACAAGTAAAAGAGTAAGAGTAAAGAGTAACCCAACCATATCATCTAGCATTCATCAAGCACTTGATTAAATATTTTACCCATAATTATTTTACCTCAGCTAGATTCTAGCCTTGTGGAATTCCTTCTCATCCCATGTTTTTCTCCCTCAGTTACTAATCTGATGAATTTCAAACTCGGCATTAATCACACTAACTCCCTTCCTGTGCAATTCTTCCTTGTCTTTAATTAATTTAAAAAAAAATTTCTCTATCAGATCATTTACTTGATTTCCATGTCTCCTGACTAAGGATAACTTCTTCCTTCTGCCACACCTGTCTCACAGGGGCCTTGAAGGGGTCATGAGCCCTGCCTTTCCTTCTCTGACCCAGAAAACATAAAGTAAAAACAAAAAACAACTTTTGTATAAGAAATGACTATAATTAACACAATGATTTTAATTTATAAATTTTTTTGATTTTTAAAACAAGGAACCAAATGGTGACTGTTCAGGTCACAATCGAAGACATCCAGATGCCAGCGGTGATGGGATTGGCATTGGAATTAGTCCCAGACATTACCAAATACCAAAAGAGGGCGATTTTATGAACATGAAATTGAAAGACTGTATGTGGAAGGTATGTGTTTTTATCATATTTCTCTTTACTTAGAGACACTTCACATTTCTATTTAAGCTAGCAGCTTAGTCCATATATTGTTAAATTGTTTAATGTTCACTGTTTATTGGGGTGGGGGCAAGAAATACCTAATTAAAAATACATATGACACGTTAGGCTAAGTAAAATCATGACGATCCATGCAAACAGGCATGTCCTCTACATCAGGGGTTTTCAAACTTTTTGACGTGCGGACCCCTTTATATTTCAGGCTTTACCTTAGGGACCCCCTTATAAACGCTTATGAAATTTATACATAAATATTTGCTTAAAATAACATATATTTTTACATTTATTTATTTAACAATATTTAACAAATAGGTTTATTGTCAATTAAAAGATTTCGATTAAAAAACATATATAAAATCAAATTGCCCATAAAATGTATTTGCTGTCCACGGACACCCTATGGTCCGCGGACCACAGTTTGAAAACCCCTGCTCTACATCTTTCTTTCTCTCTCTCTCTCTCTCTCTCAGCCAGGTCCTAGTCTTGCAGGATCAGGGGTGCTGGTGTCATGTAAAAGTGCCCATGCTGGTGTCACATAAAAGCGTCCGTGCCAGTACCATGTAAAAACTCCTGTGTTGGCGCCAGGTGCTTGAGTTGACACCACCTAAAGGTGCCTGGGTCGATGTCATGTTAAAAGCACCCTGTACACTGTAAAGTGGTTGGTGTTAGGAAGAGTATCCAGCTGTAGAAACCATGCCAAAACTAACAAATGGAGCTTGGGCGGCTCTCCAGGTGGCCAGCTCCTGTCAGACTGTCCAACCCATGTGACAATGGAGAACGGACGTTAAACGATGTGTTGAGGAAATGACAACACCGTTTTTAATTTTTAAGAAGTAAGGGTGACAACTAATATTTCACGCTGAATTATGCTGTTGGACATCTACTTAATGATTTTGTAATCAGTAATTGGCAAGTATGGTCAAGTTTCTTCCTTACAGAGGATGTTTAATAATCTATAACATGTTCAGAGCTGTTTCTTGCGTTTGTCAAAATAATTAAACTAATTGCCATCACCTGAATGCAGTGAAAGTGCGAATGCTGGAGATAAATGAAGCAAGCATGCTTTCGTAGATGTAATATTGCTGTGAATCAGCAACATGGTATAGATTAGTTGAGGAAAAAGCTGGATAGAAAAGGAATGAGATGTAGTGTGTTAGAGAGACAATTGCATTGATACAAACATGTTGTTGTTGGCACTCCATCGCTTTCAATGTCGAGGGTTCCAGTTGATCCGATCAACGGAACAGCCTGCTCGGGAAATTAACGTGCAAGTGGCTGAGCACTCCACAGACACGTGTACCCCTAACGTAGTTCTCAGGGATATTCAGCGTGACACAGTGTGACAAGGCTGACCCTTTGAATTACAGGCACAACAGAAACAGAAAGTAAGAGTGAGAGAAAGTTGTGGTGGAAGAGTACAGCAGGGTTCGCCACCATCCCCTGCCCAGAGCCTCATGGAGCTTTAGGTGTTTTCGCTCAATAAACACTCACAATGCCCGGTCTGGGAATCGAAACCGCGATCCTATGACCGCGAATCTGCTGCCCTAACCACTGGGCCATTGCGCCTCCACGATACAAACATGTAATGCATAAGGATTATACAGACGGTTAAATAAGTGTTAGGAGATTCAATTTGTAAAAAATTGAGTAAGTGGAAAAACAAAGAAGACAGGGACAGAAGTGGTGACATCTGATCTCAGGTTGTTGAACTGCAAGGAAAAGATGATGATAAAGGAACACAGCAAATGGCAAGATGCTGTTTGGAAGAATCTGTCTAGTCCATGCAAGCAGCATAGGAAAGCCTATTTAAAGATTATGAAGGTGGTGGTGGTGGTGGTGGTGGTAATGATGATGATAATGATGACGATGAGCTTGAATGTTGATCATACAGGGAAGTTAATGCAAGCACTGGCAACTGATATCTATATATATCATATTTGTTTGTGACATGTGTAGTTGGAAATATGGTTGAATTTTTTTTAAGTACTCACTTGACTGCCTCCATATTATGTGACTATTTAGTGAACCCAGATTAGGGTTATACAACAACTACTGGTATTGAGTTCGATAGGTGTGAAGGCATGGCTTGTATAAAAAAATTCAAATTTGGGTCCAGGCTCTGCATTGAAATAAACCAGGTATTTAACATTTTAGCATTCAAATTATTCTGTCAAATGTAATACTTAACTATACATGTTGCTTGGAATTAATCATGTAGCTCTCAGCTTTTGATGATGTGATTGTTTATTTTTAGAATGACATTGTAAAGTAGGTATGAGAGGCAGGATCTGGCCAGTTTGAACCCAAAACAGGTAGAATAAATTGGTCAGATATGGCTGGTTTAAATACTAAAGGGTTAATGAGTAGGTGGGTGTTTAATAATTCTCTAACTTCAAAATCCATATTTTTTTTTATCTATCATCTTTCCATTCAACTGCAGGATCAGAAATTCCACCCACAAAGGTCTGATATTCTTTCTGAGTTCCAGCGCCACACAACCAATATCCAATCTCTTATGAATGAAAAGTAAGTCAGTCTTATTAGATTTTTTTTGTTTATATGAAATATCCCATTAGTGACCAGTGAAGGCATGAATGCTTCAGCTTCTGTTTTGTCTGTGTAAGTAAAGTTACGACTGTCTAGTGCTGGTGTACAATATTCTACAGACACGTGTTGTATATACTACTAATTTTATTATTGTTTAGATTTTTTTTTTATATATGCTGGGTCTAGAGGAAAGGGCAGTACCCTTAGTTTTTGCAAGACCTCCTTGACCAGTGTAATTGATATCATTAATCCTCTTCGTCATCGTTGTCATCATAGTTGTTGTTGTCATCATTGTCGTTGTCGTCATCATCATCATTTTAACATCCACTTTCCTATACTTGCATGGGCTGAATGAATTACACTGAAGCCCATCTATGGCTGGACGCCTTTCTTGTCACCAACCCTCGCCTGTTTCCTAGAAAGGTGATATTCCCCATGGCCAGACAATGGCCAGACATATTTTTGTTGCAGAAAATTGGAAATGAATGACACCCCTTGTATGACATTGACACTTACTTATGACTACCACTCCATGTGAAGACAAAGCGAAACACACACTCACATGCACACACACACACACACACACACACACACACATGCACATGCGTGCATGCACACACACACATACATGCATGCACATGCACACATTTGTAAGTTAATACATGCAGGAAAGATCTGGGCAATGAATTCCAGAGGGCCAATTTCCTTAGGGTAGGGTGATTACTTGGTTTTTATGGCTGGATGCCCTTCCTAATGCTGGCCACCTTGCAGAGTGGATTGGGTGCTTTTTACATGGCACCAAACAAAGACACATGCACATCATCATCATCATCATCATCAGTAACAGTAACATCACTACAAGTTTTTATGTTTGTACTTCTACATTGATACAGGCTGGGCTATTCTGCAGTCTGCCATCTTTAGAATGACATCTTCAGATGGTTTCCATGATTTGCCCCACCTGTGGCTATTTTCCTCTGATAACTTACATCAGACATTTTTATCAAACACTCCAAACCAACAGCACCCCCCCCCCCCCACTACTGACATCATCATTATAAACCTAAGCTTCATCACAGTCCTCACCATCATCAGTGTCCTTGTAATCCTCCTCTTCCTCCTCCTCATCACCACCACCATCACCATCCGTTTTTATTATCACCCTCTTCCATCTTCTCTCCTCCATACCATTGTCATCGATTCAGCACTTTATCATTATGTTCCAAACCAGCATTATCACTTTTTGTCATTTTGCCAAATACCTAAATCTAACCTTGCCATCTCCTGCCTGTTTTCTTTGGTTCCTTTCTTTCAAAGTAACTCCCAGCGGTCAGTACGTATTTTTCTCAGCCAGCACTCATAGTCCGTTTGCTCTGCACCACATGTCTCACACCCACGCAGTCATCTTTCCTGAATGTATCAGCTGTTGTTGTTAACTCTTAGCTACTCTCACTCTCTTCCCATTAACACTGCTTAATATCACAATCATGATCTTTTTTATCATGCAGGATATTTGACATTGTGGAAGCCTATGAGAGACGGATAAAGTTGTTGGAGAAGGATCTAGAATACTATCAGTAAGTTTTATTATTTGCATTTGTTTATTTGAAAACATGGCATGTTTCTTCGGGTTATGAATACATTAATTTCAAGCAATATTAGAAACTTCAAGAGAACATGAAATAATTCATTTTAAACTGTAGAACTCTAAGTAGATAAAGCTATAGCATATATATATATATATATATATATATATA
>NC_068997.1:44251952-44254475 GCF_001194135.2 Octopus bimaculoides
TATATTGCTGTCATGGCTGATGCTGGTGTTTTGTAACTGGCACCCGTGCCAGTGGCATGTAAAAAGCACCCACTACACTCTTGGAGTGGTTAGCATTAGGAAAGATATCCAGCTGTAGAAACCAAGATAGAAAAATAAAAATATATATATAAAAAAATATTTAAAAAAATATAAATAAAAATAAAAAAGAAATAAGTGGAAACTTTACCGGTGAGTGTGTTGAATTATAAGGCACCAAAAGAGAATGACTCTCCCTAGACACAACAGAATATGCTTCAACACACGAACTCACATAAAGAATCTTGCAAACCAAATCCAAAAGCGAAATAGATTATTTCATTGTTGTTATCTTTACAGGAAGAAGCACCAAAGTATTGAAGAAGAGGAAGGATTTCTGAGCCATAAGTCTGTTCTGCACAGGGTAAGTATTCTGTATTGTTTGTGTTCATTGATAACTGTCTTGTGAGCCTGACATATATATATATATATATATATATATATATACCACCACTACCACCATTATTTAATGCCTGTTTTCCATGTTGGCATGGGTTGGACCAGGGACCTCACCAGGCTCCAGTCTGATGTGTCTTGGTTTTTATGGCTGGATGCCTTTCTTAATCCTTTAGACACCAACCCACCTGAAACTGCCCTTGGTCCTATGATACAAATTTCCTATTTTAAAGTAACCTAGTTTAAAATTTCCATGAAAACTTCATGTTAATTTATGTTCCAAATCCCAGCTGAATAATGTCAGAGATATTTTAAAATATTTTTTATTATTTTCAAAATAAATTGAAAAAAAAAGGCTGTGTATTTCATCAGAAATATGGTAATGGAAGGGTTAATGCCAGCCACTGTACAGTGTGTGTTGGGTGCTTTTAACATGGCACCAGCATGAGTGCTTTTATGTGGCACAACTTTCACATGGCACCAGCATGAGTGCTTTTATGTGGCACAACTTTCACATGGCACCTGCCCAGGACTCTTGCAGGCCAATCCTCTTCACCAGGAGATGTGGCCCTAACACTTCTTCTGTCAAGAGCAGGTCTTCTTGAGTACAACAAAGCACCAAATATCTTATTCCTTTGTCATCTTGTTTGAAAGGTTTAGTGTCCTGAGATCATCCTTCAGTATTTTTCCCCATGTCTTCCTGGGTTTCCCTCTTCCATGAGTTCCATTCACTTTGAGAGATTGACATTTCTTTATAGAATTGTTGGCATCCATCTGCATCACATGACCAGACTAGTGCATTCTTCTCTCTTGCACACTGCATCTAATTCCTCTTATGCCCAACTTCTCTCTCAATACACTAGCACTCTGTCACACAAGCACACTTACTTTACACATCCAGTGGAGCATACTAACTTCATTCCTCTCTAGCCTTCACATGTCCTCTTGCATTCAGGGCCCATGTTTCACCACCATGTAGAATTGCTGTTCATATACATGCATCATACTACCTTCCTTTCACTTGGAGAGAGAAACCTTTCATAGCCTACAAAAGTAAAACCTCTCTGAATTTTCTTCATCTTATTCTTATTCTAGCCATCACCCTCTCCATATGTCCTTCCCCACTACTAATTTGGTCTCCTAGGTAACAGCTAAAGAAGTACTAAGCCCATAAGAGTGGAAGGAACTTGCAGTTTTCTGAAAAAAAAAAATGGACACACTGGAAAATGTCTAAGTTTTGCTCAATCACAGCTGTGCAGAGACTAAACAACTAATCTGACATGAAGTTCCTAATGCGTTTGTATGGAAAACAGATGTTAAACGATGATGATGATGATATGTCTATGTACATATTCAGTATTCAACTCAGGAAGACCCAGTGATATTTGGGCAGAAGTGGTGAAAGCTTTACCCAGGGTGCAGAATCTCAGGAAGATAATGAATGACCTTAACTAGTTGCCATATGCAAATATGGAAAAAAATAGACATAAAAATAGCAATGGTGGAGTTGCCTTATTTATAAGATATTTTAATGCTTCCTCTTTTGATAAATAGATACTTTTAGCATAACCTTTAGATGTTTCTTTTTTCTTCTACCAACCTTACTGGAATTTATTTACTTTCAGAATCAGGAGAAGACCCTGAAAGACTATGTCAAGAAAGTCAACCTGCTGGAAGCAAAACTGAAAATGTTAGAGTTGGAAAAACAGTCAAGGTAGCCATCATAACATTCATTAATTTCACAACTCTTGTAGCTTCTGATCTGTATTTTGGTGTCCCTACCAGCAATTAATATATACCCGTCAGAGTGTAAGTATCTTGAGAGAAAAGCTGAACATAAGAAGCATCAGTAGTGGTGTGCAAGAGAGACGATTGCGCTGGTTTGGACATGTGGTGAGAATGAATGAGGATAGCTGCGTGAAAAAGTGCCACTCCCTAACAGTTGAGGGAACCCGTGGAAGAGGTAGGCCCAGGAAGACCTGGGCTGAGGTGATGAGGCAAGACCTTCAAACATTGGGCCTCACCGAGGTGATGACTACTGACCGAGACCTTTGGAAATGTGCTGTGCGT
>NC_068997.1:44254485-44257481 GCF_001194135.2 Octopus bimaculoides
CACCTGACTGGCCTTGTTGGGTTTTCGAGCGAGATCGTTGCCAGTGCCCCTGGACTGGCTCTTGTGCGGGTGGCACATAAAAGTCACCATTTCGAGCGTGGCCGTTTTCGTGCGGGTGACACGTAAAAGCACCCACTACACTCTCTGAGTGGTTGGCGTTAGGAAGGGCATCCAGCTATAGACACTCTGCCAAATTAGATTGGAGCCTGGTGTAGCCATCCGGTTGCACCAGTCCTCAGTCAAATCGTCCAACCCATGCTAGCATGGAAAGCGGACGTTAACGATGATGATGATGATGATGATGATGATGATGATGATACCAGTTGCCAGGTATGTGTTTATTACGTGAAATTGATATATCCAATTGGGTTACACTTATTTAAGTTACAGCTATTCAAGCAATGTGTTCTTCGATTTTGTGATGAAGAAGGAGTAAGAAGCCCTGAAATTATGCAAATACACCCATTACTTATTTTCCCATCTTTGATCATATTGTTTACGTAGACGTATTTGTACATGACATGTAACGTTCAGTGCTGGCTCTGGTTTTTATAGAAAAAGTTTTATTTATTTATTCTATTTCATTTTTTTAATTCCCTCTTAAATTCTCGGCTTCATGTATATCTGTGTCTATACTTTCAGAGTGAGTACCAAGGACTCGAGGACGTCACCTAATGCATCTTGTCATAAATTTGTTGATAATGAGAGTTGTAAGGAGACACAACAATCACACAATGACAGGTTAAATTTACAGGTAAGTTAATTAGAAATCTCTCAGTGTGGCTGTGTGGTAAGAAATTTACCTCCCAACCACATGTTTCTAGGTTCGGTCCCATTGCATGGCCCCTTGGGCAAGTCTATTCTACTATAGCCCTGGGCTGACAAAAGCCTTGTGAGTGGATTTGGTAGACGGAAATTGAAAGAAGTCCATCGTGTGTGTGCTTGTGTCCATATATGTGTGTGTGTCATTGTGTTTGTCCCCCCTCCCATCACTGTTTGACAACCAGTGTTGGTTTGTTTACATCCTTGTCACTTAGTAGTGTGGCGAAAAGAGACCAATAAAATAAATACCAGGCTTAGAGAAAAAATAAGTGCTGTTGATTTGTTTGACTAAACTCTTCAATGCAGTGCCCCAGCATGGTCGCAGCACAGTAACTGAAACAAATAAAAGATAAACAATATATTTTGTTTGTTTTCATCTTTTTTCTTTACTTTGAATTTGTAGAGAGTTTATTTATTTGAACTTTAGAAGCTGGCACAAAATGTATATTGGTGTCGATGGTGGTATGAAGGTAGCTTTGAAGGTGTTGGTGGTTGTGATAGGAAGTGTTGATGGTAATAAGTGGTAGTGTTGGTGATAGTAATAGTGGTGACAATAATAATAGTGACGGTGTTGATGGTGGAGTTGTTGGTTGTGGTGTCGATAATAGTATGATGCTGATCACGTCATTGTTGGCGGCGGGGATGGTGGTGTAAGATGAAGGGGATGTGATTGTCTTAGGAAGATGACGATGACGATGGTGATGGTAATGATGATTGATGCTGCTGGTGGCAGTGGTGGTGGTGGTGGTGGTGGTTGTTTGATGATCTGAATACTGTGACCGACCTCATGAAGTTGGACTAGATCAACCCTGATCTATCTGACATGAAATGACTTTCATTTCATTCTTATAACTATCATCTGCAAATAGTTGAGTGCCCTGTAACTAGAAAAGCCAAACAACAAAAGGCATAGATGTTAAAAGGAACTCTTTTACTTGTTTCAGTCATTTGACTGCGGCCATGCTGGAGCACCACCTTTAGTCGAACAGATCGACCCCAGGACTTATTCTTTGGAAGCCTAGTACTTATTCTATCGGTCTCTTTTGCCGAACCGCTAAGTTACGGGGACATAAATACACCACCATTGGTTGTCAAGTGACGTTGGGGGGACAAACACAAACACACAAACACACACACACATACATACATACATACATATATTATATACAACGGGCTTCTTTTAATTTCCGTCTACCAAATCCACTCACAAGGCTTTTGTCGGCCCAAGGCTATAGTAGGAGACACCTGCCCAAAGTGCCACAAAGTGGGAACGAACCCGGAACCATGTGGTTGGTAAGCAAGCTACTTACCACACAGCCATGTGTTTCATTCTTTAAAGGTCAATAAAAATAGGTACTGGTTTTACCCTTTAGCATTTAATCTGGCCCAAATATTCTGCCTCTATTATCTTCAAATTGGTCAGATCTGGCCTCTCACTCCTAATCTACAATATTAATCTAGAAATAAACAATCACAGCATTGAAATCTTGTAGCTATGAGGTAATAAATGATTAATTCAAAACAATGTGAATAAATAATAATTACATTTGACAGAGTGATCTGAATGATAACCAACTGACTGGGACTCAGTCGGTTATGACTACGAGGGTTTCCAGTTGATTCCAATTGACGGAACAACCTGCTCATGAAATTACCATGCAAGTGGTTGAGCACTGGACAGACATGCGTATCTGTAGCATAGCTCTCGGGGAGATTCGGAGTGAGATGAATGTGATAACGCTGGCCCTTTGAAATACAAATACTGCTCATTTTTGCTAGCTGTGCAGACTGGAGCAATGAGAAGTAAAATGTGTTGTTCAAGAACACAACAATATACGTAGTGGTTAAGAGCGCAGGCTACTAACCCCAAGATTCCAAGTTCGATTCCAAGCAGTTACCTGAAAAATAATAATAATAATAATGATAATAACATCGAAAAATACCTTAGGAATGAGAACCCAGGTTCAAAATTTCCCCAAGATACCTGAAGAAGGCTGGAGGGTATATCAGCCGAAACATTGTGTTAACAACAAACAAGATGAGGACAAATATCCGTTGAATGTAAATAATGTAAACAACAATATACTGCTAGGAATCGAACCCATGACCTTTCCATCATGAGCTGCATGCCTTCACTTATCTGAATGATAAAGGGTTAATTTACAATACCCCAC
>NC_068997.1:44258033-44264105 GCF_001194135.2 Octopus bimaculoides
GTGGCACGTAAAAAAGCACCAACCGATCGTGGCCGTTGCCAGCTTCCTCTGGCCCCTGTGCTGGTAGCACATAAAAGTGCCCACTACACTCATGGAATGCTTGGCATTAGGAAGGGCATCCAGCTGCCAGATCAGACTGGAGCCCGGTGCAGCCGCCTGGCTTCCCAGACCCCGGTCGAACTGTCCAACCCATGCTAGCATGGAAAAACGGACGTTAAACGATGATGATGCTTGCATATGCATGCATGAATACACATGCTTGCCTACAGTTTGGAGGCAAACTGCAAGGAAGGTGTTTTTCAACATTGCTATATTATTTTTCACTCGTTAGATTAGGTTGGATGGATTTACAAATCCTTAATTATATCTTCATGTAAAATGTTATTTAAAATATATATATATATATATTTACTTTAGATTGTGAATTGTTAGTATTCTAGTTTTTTTGTTTTTACATAACCTAAGTGGCCTCATATAAAAGATTATTGTTATTGTTGGGTAAAACACTTCTGGTAAATTGAATCTACAATATGATTTCAAACACCAATTGTAGCTATTTCTCCTTCACATAGGGCCTTAACACATAAAGCACGACGGGCCACAATTGTGGCTGTCAGGCACAGGTCGACAGGCTACAATCGTGGCCCAGATAGATGCATTTAATTTATGGGCGTTTGTTGGGGTCTAACCTTGCTCAAACGCTCCAATACCCACCAGAATGCAAGAGGACTAATAGTTCAACTAATGATTTTTCAGTTGGAAGCTTTGATAAAGCAAGTATGAGTCCTGGCATCTTATAACAGAAACAGCTGTAAGCTAATGAAGTTCATAAGATAATCCTTTATTCTTTTGTCATCTCATTTTCTCGTGTGTGTGTGTGTGTGTACCTTTGACTTGATATCGTGTGATGGTTGTAAATGAGCATCAGTGTCGTACAAGTGTTGCTGTTCATTTCCAGTCTTTAATGAAAAACATGCCTGGCCATGTGGAAATATGAACTTGCTTGGAGACAGGTGAGGGTTAGTGAGAGGAAGAGCATCCAGCAGTAGAAAATATGCTTCAGCAAATTTCATCTGACCCATGCAAGCATGGTAAAGTGGACATTAAATGATGATGATGAACTGTTATATACATTCTTGTTTCTATTTTGTGGTAGTTTTGCATGCTAAGAAAAGGCTCAGTAGTGCTATCAGATATCAACATAGACTGCAGTTCTTCTGTATGGAATTGTGCCAATAAGGTATTAACATTTTTTTTTCTTTTTTACAGTATTGCTCTAAACTCTGCAGCTTGGTTCAACAGACACAAAATGGGAACACTGAAGAACAACATGATATGACTTCACGGCCTGTTCTTTCCGATGACACTCTAAAATATGTTCTTGAAATGTTGGCCTTAGCCAACGATGACTTTCAGAATCGTCAGGTAATAATCATCTCTTATGTACAAAAATGCCTGTTATATTATATGAGAAACAAAATGTCAGTGAGCCAGTAAGGTGGTGAGCTGGCAGAATCATTAGTACGTCAGATAAAATGTTTAGTTTCTGTCTTTACATTCGGAGTTCAAATTCCACTGAGGTTGAATTTGCCTTTTATCATTTCAGGGTTGATGAAATAAGTACCAGTTGAGCTCTGGGGTTGATGCAATCTTGATTATCTGCTTCCCCCACAAATTTCAGGCTTTAGTAGAAAGAATTATGTAAGAAACAAATTATATAAGAAGCACAACGGCAATGTGCTGGTAAGGTGGTGAGTTGGCAGAATTATTAGCAGACTGGACGAAATGCATTGCATATGTCTGAACATTCTGAGTTCAGATTTTGCTGAGATCAACTTTACCTTTTATCCTTGATGAAATAATTATCATTTCAGCACTGGGGTTAGTGTAATCTCAACTGTACTCCACTCACAAAATTTGGGGTCTTGTGTCTATAGTAGAAAGCATCCTTTGATATTCTCCTCCATGTCTTGGGCCCTTGTATTCAATAAAAGAAATCATTATATTATTATATAAGAAATTACTTCCAAAAAACGTTATCATTTTTTTTTTAAATGGGGGCGATTTGCTCGACTAAAGGCGGTGCTACAGCATGGCCACAGTCAAATGACTGAAACAAGTAAAAGAGAGAGTATTGCATGAAAAATTTGTATTTTATGCAAAATTGTTATGTCAGAAATCATTACAAAAGACATTATTATTTTGAAAAAAAATTATTATCATTTAAGGAATTAGTAGTTTATACAAAATTATTAATATTATGTAAGAAATTATTATTCTGTACAAAATTACTGTTATGGGTGCAGATAAAGACAACCAAACATATTTATTTACCAAAAAGTTATCAAAGAAGGCGATGTTAGCAATAAGATAGTTATATCACACCCAGTACGCACACATCTGGATCTCACAAACTAAGCAGCAAAAAAGGTTGGTGAAATTTGTGAAACTGGTGTTTAGCTTTTAAGATATCATCAATATTTGCTTTGGAATTGCTGCATTTAACCAAGAGAATTGCTTTGAAATGTTCATCAAGTCAGCCTCGTTCGATGTGCTGACCTCACATCTTTTATTTATAAAAATGCTTGCTCACAGACATAAGTTGTTCCAAACACTGATGCCATACCAGAGGATTGCAGGTACTTACACAAAAGGTACAATGTGGTGGTGGGCCGGATGAACTGACCTTGCAGGCCATTGTTTGGTGACCCTAGCTATAAACAAACCATCTGTGTGGTTGTTCAGCAAGAAATTGCAAAACCCTTATACATTGTGTAACGATGGGAGAGTTCATAATATATATATATATATGTGTGTGTGTGTGTTTCTGTTTGTCTCCCACCTCTTCCCTGTAACTTAGCGTTTCAGCAAAAGAGGTTGACAGAATAAGTTCTGGACTTTAAAAGAAAGTACTGGGGTTGACTTGTTCTGCTAAACCCCTTAAGGTTGTGCTCCAGCATGGCCACAGTCCTAAGACTGAAACAAGTAAATGATAAAAGATGTAAGAAATTATTATTTTGTACAAAATTATTTTTATGTAAGACGTTATTTTACTCTGATTCTTATTTGATACAAAACGGGTGATGATGGGATCTATGGTTTAACTTCTACTCTTGTTGAGCCTCAAATTATTTCTAATCCAGTGGATCAAGGATCAAAGATATTCCTGTGTAATCACCTTGTTTTAGTCTTTCAGAAATAATCAACCTTGGATTAGACTGTTGATCAAATCTTTGATCCATAAGCCTTTCAACCATGACTATCCTATCTTTTTACGTGTGTGTAAGACTACATTATCTAATGTGTCGTTTCTTTGTTTCAATATTATATGCTTTGAAGAAGACTTTGCTGCTCTTTTTAGCAAGTCAAACAACCACATAGTGACTCTTTTGTTTCATTTCTTCCAAAAATGGGTTTCTGTTGCTGTTTGTTTTTAATCTCCATTTTCCGAAATCTTTACATCATTTTTCAGGATCTAGTTACCTGTTTCAATGAAATACT
Source organism: Octopus bimaculoides (assembly GCF_001194135.2). Taxonomy (NCBI): domain Eukaryota; kingdom Metazoa; phylum Mollusca; class Cephalopoda; order Octopoda; family Octopodidae; genus Octopus; species Octopus bimaculoides. The sequence goes on from NC_068997.1 coordinate 44,261,535, forward strand.
TACCTCCATTGTGCCTTGGACCAACATACAGCTTCATCCTTCCGACTCTTTTCAAGAAATGGTCACAAAGTTACAAATGGTCAATCAGTCATGTAATCACATTATTACCAAGGTTGGTGAATAAAACCCTTTTTTTTCGTAATCAAAAATCCTTCATTTTGCCCATCAAGTTAACATCTTTTTTCCCTTCGTTTCCACTGATTGGATGTATGTCCTTATAGCAGTAGATCTATAAAAGGTTATGATTACTGTCTGTCCTCCTAAGGCTAAGGATTAAATATAAATCCAATTTGACAGATAAAACCTTTTATTTTTTCAAGGAAACAGGGGAATTAGACTCTCACAAATACCCAGGAGGCTTCCTTGAAGTTGGAGGTAATTTGTGTGGCCCTTTTCTCTCTACAGCCAATACCACTTTGTCATCTCTCTTTGCTGTCTTCCCTCTGCCAACTGTACCAATGCTATCCTATTGGTCCCCTACATACTCATGTTTCCTCACTCACTGCAATTCCTCCTGCACCTTCATGAACCCCCTACTCATGCACCCAGAGCAACCCCCTATTATTCCATCTATATTCACACACTTGTACTTTGAGTGTATTCTCTGGCACATTGCCCCTGTTTCCCTCACTCCCCCTCTGACTGGGGGTAACCATGTATCTTCTCTACTTCAAGACACCTGTTTCTGTCCCTTTATCGTAGATTAATCTCTCATCACCTGGCATAGAGATGCCTACTTCTGTATCACTCCCTCTTTCAGTTGAGGGCCCTTTGCCTTGCATGTTATGTGGTGACCTCAGTAGTGCTGGCGCTACATAAAAAGCATCCTACCACTTTGTAAAGTGGTTGACATTAGGAAGGGCACTCACCTGTAAAAACCATGCCAATGCAGACAGAAGAGCTTGCCACAGTCCCCAGGATTACCAACTCCTGTCTAACCATCCAACAGATGCCAGCATAGAAGACAGACATAAGATTTTGTTGCTAAAATTTATGTGCAATAAACTGGTTGTACTCTTACAGTAAGACAAAGTATTTTAACAACTTTTAATACAATTCCTTGCTTTCTAAGCACATGGTTCTAGGTTCAGTCCCGCTGTGTGGCATCTTGGTCAAGTGTCTATTACTATAGTCTCAGGTTGACCAAAGCGAGTGGATTTGGTAGACAGAAACTGAAAGAAGCCCATCATATATATATATGTGTGTGTGTATGTGCATATATATATATATATATATATACTCTTTACTCTTTTACAAACACAGACACTCAAACATATATATATACATATACATATATACGACGGGCTTCTTTCAGTTTCCATCTGCTAAATCCACTCACAAGGCTTTGGTTAGCCCAAGGCTATAGTAGAAGACACTTACCCAAGGTGTCACGCAGTGGGACTGAACCCGGAACCATGTGGTTGGTAAGCAAGCTACTTACCACACAGCCACTCCTATATATATATATATATATATATATATATATATATATATATATATATATATATATATATATATATATATATGTAAGTATATATGTATATGTGTGTATTTGTGTCTTTGTGTTTGTCCCCTCCTCCACCCACTGCTTGACAACTGGTGTTGGTATGTTTATATCCCCGAAACTTACTGATTTGGCAAAAAAAGACTGACAGAACAAATACCAGACTTAAAGAAAAAAAAAAGGACTGGAGTCAATTCATTTGACTAAAAATTCTTCAAGTAAAAGAAAAATGATAACAATATAATAGGATTTTTTAAACAACCAATGGCTTTGAGGGTCCACGCAAGTATATTAAGAATCAAGGGGTCTATAAGTTAAAAAATAGTTGAGAACCATTGCTCGGTGGCATCATGCATCACTCATAACCTGTTCTTCTTCAGCCACTATTTGTCCTCCTCCACATTTTACTGTCTCAAGTTTCACTGTGAATTTCTTGTTTCCAACCTTTTCTTCTCAGGATGAGCAGGATTCGTCTAGTGCTGCTTTAGAAAATCTCATCCAACATTTCCAGATATTATTTGAAGTTCCTACCTTATCCGGCATCTACCCAGCCATGAACCAGGTCTATACAAAGGTCGGGGAATTGCAGAACATCATGAAAATTCTGAAGACTTTGTTAGGACTGGGTAAATAATGATTTTTCTTTGATTTCTATCTGATTCTTCTTTCTCCTTCAAACACTGTTTTTGTAATAGCCATCTATGTATCAAGTGGAGGCACAATGGCCAAGTGGTTAGGGCAGTGGACTCGCGGTCATAGGATCGCGGTTTCGATTCCCAGACCGGGCGTTGTGAGTGTTTATTGAGCGAAAACACCTAAAGCTCCACGAGGCTCCGGCAGGGGGTGGTGGCGAACCCTGCTGTACTCTTTCACCACAACTTTCTCTCACTCTTTCTTCCTGTTTCTGTTGTGCCTGTAATTCAAAGGGCCAGCCTTGTCACACTCTGTGAACTACGTTAAGGGGACACGTGTCTGTGGAGTGCTCAGCCACTTGCACGTTAATTTCACGAGCAGGCTGTTCCGTTGATCGGATCAACTGGAACCCTCGACGTCGTAAGCGACGGAGG
>NC_068997.1:44264678-44265515 GCF_001194135.2 Octopus bimaculoides
CGTCGCCTTTCTGGCACTTGTGCCCGCGGCATGTGTAAGGACTTTCGAGCGAGTTCGTTGCCAGTGCCCCTGGACTGGCTCTTGTGCGGGTGGCACATAAAATACACCATTTCGAGCGTGGTTGTTGCCAGTACCTCTTGACTAGCCTTCGTGCCGGTGACACGTAAAAGCACCCACTACACTCTCTGAGTGGTTGGTATTAGGAAGGGCATCCAGCTGTAGAAACTCTGCCAAATCAGATTGGAGCCTGGTGTTGCCATCCAATTTCACCAGTCCTCAGTCAAATCGTCCAACCCATGCTAGCATGGAAGGCGGACGTTAAACGGTGATGATGATGATGATGTAATGTTGCACTGAGTGTAGTAGCATGTGAAACATGTGGCATCACCAGTAAGTTCCTGCAACAGGCTGTGACAGTTAATGTATTAATGGTACACACACTGTTGGTAGGTCAGTTACTGCAATATTTGTTCTGAAGTAAGATTTCTTATGATCTTGCTGTGTTAAAAACAACAGATGCCAAAGTGGGATGAAAATTCATACCAGCAGCGGCCAGCAAGAGCACCGGAATCATTTCAACCATTTAGGGTCTTTACTAGGTTACTCTTTACTCTTTACTTGTCTCAGTCATTTGACTGCGGCCATGCTGGAGCACCGCCTTTAGTCGAGCAAATCGACCCCGGGACTTATTCTTTGTAAGCCTAGTACTTATTTTATCGGTCTCTTTTTCCAAACCGCTAAGTGACGGGGACATAAACACACCAGCACCGGTTGTCAAGCGATATTGGGGGGACAAACACAGACACACAAACATACACACACACGTACATATACATA
>NC_068997.1:44265587-44267107 GCF_001194135.2 Octopus bimaculoides
ATATATACATACATATATATATACATATATACGACGGGCTTCTTTCAGTTTCCGTCTACCAAATCCACTCACAAGGCATTGGTCGGCCCGAGGCTATAGTAGAAGACACTTGCCCAAGATGCCACGCACTGGGACTGAACCTGGAACCATGTGGTTGGTAAGCAAGCTACTTACCACAGAGCCACTCCTGCGCCTTTTATGATTTGCTGATTTTATGATTTTTATTTTTTGGGGGGTTTTTCATCAAGTCATTGTAAGTTAAAGGGGTTAAATGGTTAGGTGGATAAAGTATTCAACTATCAAATTGTAACTTAATCCTTTAGTTCTAATCTGCCTCAGATATTTTATTGTGTTTCTGGACAGCACTTTTTATTCTACATTATAGGTCCTGGTGTAGTTATGTGGTTAAGAAGTTTGTTTTCCAATCATGTGGTTCCAGGTTCAGTCCCACTGCGTTGCCTCTTGGGCAAAGTATCTACTACTATAGCCCTGGGCTGACAAATCCTGGGCTGGATTTTGTAGGTGGAAACTGAAAAGAAGCCTGATGTGTATGTGTGTGTGTGTGTGTGAGTGTGTGTGTGTTTGTGTTTTGTTTCTCTTTGTCTTGACATCATGTGACTGTTGTAAATGAATGTCATTCATTTCACTATTCTGTGCAAACATGTCAGACCATGAGGAAATAATTACCTTGCTTAAAAACAGCTAATGGTTGGTGACAGGAAAGGCATCCAGCCAAAGAAAATCTGTCTCAAAGAAAATCTGTCTTTTCCACGTAAGCATGGAAAAGTGGATGTTACAACAGCAATGACAATTATTATTATTATTATTATTATTATTATTATTATTATTACTACTACCACCACCACCACCACCACCACCACCACCTCAGTTCATTTCACTGCTATGGATTATATACCAGAATTATTGAGAAACTCCCCCTGCTTGTGTACCTCTGATTGCAGAAAGTGTAGTAGTTGACTCTGAGCATTGCTGCTGTCATGGTTGCGTTGATAGACAACTGTACAGTTAAGGGTTAGAGTCTGTATCATGCTACTTGGTCTGTGTTGGGTTCATAACCAAGAGACTGAATCCACCTTGCTCTGTGTGGGCAGTACCATTTCACTGAATGACCTAGGTTGAATACTGTCTGTAGAATTTAATAGCTTTGACAGACACACCCAGAATATTGACTTAGCGACCATAGCCACGTGTAGAACAGCGGTCAATAAAAATATTTAATCATTTATATGATATTTGGTTTGCAAGATTCTTGACGTGAATTTGAGTGTTGAAATAAACACATGTTAACATACACACAGATGCTTATGTATTAAAAAAAAAACAGCCAGCTACACCACACACACACACACACACACACACGAGAACACATGCACACAAAAACACACACACTCAAATGTACACACTATTCAAAAACAACCAGCCCTACACACACACACACACACATGTACACTCTATTCAAAAACAACCAGCCCTACACACACACACACACACGTACACAC
>NC_068997.1:44267917-44268902 GCF_001194135.2 Octopus bimaculoides
ACACACACACAGACACACAAGTGTAGAACACACAAAAACAAATGTACAGACTATTTAAAAACAACTGACCACACACACACACACACACGTGTAGAACACACATGCACACAAAAACACACACACTCAAGCATACACACTATTCAAAAACAACTGACCATACACACACACACACACACACACACACACACACACTTATCAGAATACGCATGCTACAAGATACTTTCCTTCACAACCTTGCTATCAAGTAGGCGGCCAGTCAAAATTTACTCTAAAATTAAAAAGAGAAAGAAAAGAACATTCATACGCATAGACATAAGACTGTAGTTCTCGGACAGACTCAAAGCAGACCTTGAAGAGTGAGGACGTGTCATTGATGAGGTTACGAAGTGCAATAAAAGGACTCCAACAGAAAAAAAAATTAATAATCAATTGAGTGTTTAATCAACACATTAAACAAACAATTGAATGGTTAGTTGGTAAAATAAAGAAGTAGATTTGGATCTGGGCATGTGTATATTTTAATTTTTATTGGCACAATGACCCTCCCTAGACACAACAATATTTAATCATTTATTCATTTAAGAATTAAGTCCATATGATGCTTCTCTGGTGAATACAAACTGCTGTGGTTCTGTGGATTCAAGTTCAATTATTACCAATACCAGCCGTGACTGTCATTCTTCTAGAATAATTTTCTAAAATGGGGATTGATTCAAATTACTATCTTTTTATCTTTTACTTGTTCGAGTCATTAAACTTTGATCATGTTGGGGCAATGCCTTGCAGAATTTTATTTGAACAAATTGACCTCAGTACATTTTTTTTTATGCCTATTCTATCAATCTTTTGTTGAACCACTAAGTTTACAAACACCAATCAGTGGTGGGGAGACAAACACAGACACACACATGTATATACTACGTATATATGTATGTGTGTATATATATATATATATATATATATATATATATATATATATATATAT
>NC_068997.1:44271132-44273391 GCF_001194135.2 Octopus bimaculoides
ATATATATATATATATATATATATATATATATATATATATATACACCATGGGCTTCTTTCAGTTTCCATCTACTGAATTGGCTCACAAAATTTTGGTTGGCATCAGGGCTATAATTAGAAGACACTTGCCCAAGGTGCCACACAGTGGGACTGAACCTGAAGCCATGTGGTTGGAAAGCAAATTTTTAATTACACAGCCATGCCTGCACTTATATTTGCTCTCTTTACAAAACTGCCAAGTATACCTGTCTGCCTAGAATATCTATCTAACATATCTAGCCAGAATATCTACCTGGTATATGACTTATCAATGAGGAAAAAACTGTGATCATACAATCTGCTAGAAACAACACCCAAATCTCCTTCAAATCTCTTGTAATTGTCTTAAAAAGGAAGGACATGCTGGATGTTATAGTCCAGGATATACAAAACACATGATGGTTGTGGACAGAATGTCCTTCGCAATAGGTGTGCTTGTTCAGGGCCAACCAGATTCTAAACAGTAACAACCTTGTGTGTACTCCTATATATATTTGCATATGTGTCTAATATATCTGTTTAGCTTATCCACGTTGTGAATCTAATACAATTGTCTTATCATGTATACTTACTGAATGTGTTAACTGATCATGCATGGGTTTTGAAAATAAGAGAATCTCAAAATCTTATGGATGTTTTTGTTTGTTCTAGATCCATCTTCAAAACCTTCAACTGTAGTAGATGCCGTCAATGAAATCTGCCAGATGCATAATGCCACAACTTCAACGCAACTGAAACATCTCCTTCAGACTGAAGATTTGGAAAGGTTTAAAATTTTGACCCGTTTTTTTACCCCATTATTCATATCTTTTACTTCTTTCAGTCATTTCACTGTGGCCATGCTGGGGCACCACCTTGAAGAATTTTTAGTTGAATGTATCAAGCCCAGTACTTATTTTTTAAATTCTGGTGCTTATTCTATCAGTCTCTTTTCCCAAACTGCTAAGTTATGGAGATGTAAACACACCAGCACCAGTTGTCAGGCAGTGGTGGGGTACAAAAACAGACCCAAAGACACACACACACACACACATATATATTTCTGCACATATATACAATGGGCTTCTTTCAGTTTCCATCTACCAAATCCACTCACAAGGCTTTGGTCAGACTGGGGCTATGATAGAAGACACTTGCCCAAGTTGCCACACAGTGGGACTGAGCCCAGAATAATATGGTTGGGAAGCAAGCTTCTTACCACACAGTCAAACCTAGCTTAATTTTTATAAAAATATTTTAATGTTTTTATTATGGATATTTCTGTTGAAACGCACTCACTGTGTTTGTTTCAGTGATATAGAAAATATTGTAGGTTTTAGCAAAATAATTTTGTTATTTTCATGCTGTGTGGAACATAAATTAACATGAAAATTTGATGGAACTTTTAATTTAGATGACTTTCATCATCATCATCATCATCATCATCATCGTTTAATGTCCGCTTTCAATGCTAGCATGGGTTGGACGATTTGACTGAGGACTGGTGAACTTTAATGTTCAATGAAGACATTGGCATGGGTGCCAGTCTATAAATTTAGTTCGATTTCGATTTCGATTTCACTTGCTTCAACAGGTTTTCGCAAGCGGAATTTAGTGTCCAAAGAAGGAATGTTACGCATAAGTGGGCTGGTTACATCCCAGGCAGAGGCCTTGGATTTTGGTCTCACTTGGTTTGCCAGGTTTTCTCACGCACTAGAAATTTATTTCATAGAACCAGATGTGGTCTCAGGTGCGTTGGTATCAAAAGGGTTAATGTTCTTATTATTTTCCTCAGTTTTAATTGAAATTAAAGAGGTTTACCCTCATACTGGATGATCATGTGATCAGCCGTAGGAAGGACATCTAACTATAAATATTAAATTTATGGGTGTTTGATCTTGATAGCCTTTTGTAACTGTTTCAGCAAGTTGGCATTTGATGATGTGGCCCTTTTGAAGATAGTCAATAAACACAATGCCTTTTGCATCTCAAAAATCTGAGGCCATCATCGCCCCTGTAGATAAAATGACCATAGGCGTAGGAGTGGCTGTGTGGTAAGTAGCTTGCTTGCCAACCACATGGTTCCAGGTTCAGTCCCAATGCGTGGCACCTTGGGTAAGTGTCTTCTACTATAGCCTCGGGCCGACCAAAGCCTTGTGAGTGGATTTGGTAGACGAAAACTGAAAGAAGCCCGTCGTATATATCATCATCATCATCATCATCGTTTAAGGTCCGCTTTCC
>NC_068997.1:44273461-44275736 GCF_001194135.2 Octopus bimaculoides
ATCGCTTGACAACCGATGATGGTGTGTTTACGTCCCCGTAACTTAGCGGTTCGGCAAAAAGAGACCGATAGAATAAGTACTAGGCTTACAAAGAATAAGTCCTGGGGTCGATTTGCTCGACTAAAGGAGGTGCTCCAGCATGGCCGCAGTCAAATGACTGAAACAAGTAAAAGAGTAAAAGAGAGTAAAAGAGTAAAAGAGAGTAAAAGAGTAGCCTTCTTTGGGGCAGGTGGGGAGGGGTGTTTCCACTGCGTGGATTGTCTCTTTGTCTCAGAGTGATGAACCTAAAACTCATTCTGGGTTAGGAAACATTCAAAGAAACCAATTGGATCTCCCTCAAACTTCAAACAATGTTGGATTTTCCCATAATGTGATTAGCCTGGTGTGCTTTTGCTCAGGTGTCAGATGATGTGACACCTACTAAGCATTGGCTGTTTGATTTATAGTCAGTTGCCTGTTGTCTATCACCAGGTGGTAAATATGATCAACGTTTTCCTTGGTGGTGATAGTTGCAGGATGTTCAAACTTTGGGTCATCTCCAAGACTCTCCATTCCCCTCCTAAATTCAGCTGCCCACTTTTGCCCTTGTTGATAAAGCTGGGGCATCGTCCCCCAATGTAGTACCCATGTCAGCATAAATGTTCTTCGGGGCTAAACCCTTTATCTGCAGTACTCAATAACACCTCAATGCCTAATTTTGCTGATTTTCTAGAAAACTTGCTATTATTTACTTTTGAAGTCTTCTTTGTACAACCAATGTCAGTTTACCTGGAAAGAAACGATGCAGTTATTAACGAGAAGAGTTGAAATTAATGCATGCAAGATTTCACAGCTCTAGCATCACTCCTTCGTAGTCAGCCTATGAAATTTTCACCCCAACCTTGTACATCCTTATTTTCACATGAATGTGTGTTTGGGGGAATTAAATAGATCATCATCATTGTTTAACGTCCGCTTTCCATGCTAGTATGGGTTGGATGATTTGACTGAGGACTGGCAAGCCAGCAGGCTGCACCAGGCTCCAATCTGATCTGGCATTGTTTCTACAGCTGGATGCCCTTCCTAACACCAACCACTCTGAGAGTGTAGTGGGTGCTTTTACGTGCCACTGGCATGAGGGCCAGTCACACGGTATTGGCAACGGCCACGCTCAAAAAGGTGTTTTTACGTGCCACCTGCACGGGAGCCAGTCCAGCGGCACTGGCAACAACCTCACTCGAATGATTTTCTAATGTGCCACCAGCACAAGCGCTAGAAGGCGACTCTGGTAACAATTACGCTCAAATGGTGCTATTTACGGGCCAGATAAAAATTCCTTTTTGCCGTTATCTTTACTTTGGTTTATGTTGTCATATTATTTGCTTTGGTTGAATTAAGGCTGTTGTTTCTTGATATGTTGGGTGATGTGGAAAATTTTATTCCTGCTAATTCTTTAGTTACTCCTATTTATAGTGAGCTGAAATGTTGGAGATGCACAGAAAAAAAATAAGTTGCAGCAGACTCAGTGTGTGTATGTGTATGAGAGAGAGAGGGAGAGAGAGGAGTGGTAGTGATCTAAGTAGAATGTGTGTATAAATGTGTGCATCTACATGTATCAGAAATAATAAAAGGAAATTTAACCAGTTGTTGATGCCATGGGGAGAGGACATGCCCAATATGAAAATAAACTTTTGTTCACGAAGTTGTCTCATAGAAGGAAGTCTGTGGTGTTGGAAGAATCCAAATACAGAAAGGTGATGGTGGAAGTTGAAACTGTGAGTCACTGGCTTTGGGACAAAGGTTGTTGTGACAGACATTGAGAAGGTGTTAAAGGAAACAGTTGTCAAGTGTTGGCCAGTATTGCTTATCTTTAATGGATAACAAAATTGACATTTAATGCAGTATTTGACTTTGAGGACAGTAACGTGGAATGTGGACTTTGCTTTTCTACATGGTAACTCCATTTATTTGTCTTCTTCTGATTTCAGTATTATCAAAAGATTGGAAGAGTATGACTCTTTCTTCCCAGCATTCCATGCAGTGATGTCAGAACTACTTGAACTACTAAGTAAGTCACTGTCTTTAATTCCTGCTCTCTTTCTCTCTCTTTTCCTCTCTCTCTCTCTCTCTCTCTCTCTCTCTCACACACACACACACACCCACAAGTCCACTCTTTTTACTTCTCTATTCATTTCTATTCCCTGTTATCTCTTTCCTGTGTCTTTATTTCTACACTCATCCAATTTCATTTTCTTTGCTATCTGCTTCTCTCACTCCCTCTCTCTCTCTCCCTCCC
>NC_068997.1:44275888-44276724 GCF_001194135.2 Octopus bimaculoides
TCTCTCTCTCTCTCACACCACCTCTCTCTCTCTCTCACACCACCTCTCTCTCTCTCTCTCACACCACCTCTCTCTCTCTCTCTCTCACACCACCTCTCTCTCTCTCTCTCTCTCCACCTCTGTTTTCATTCATATCTCATTCTCTTTCTTTGTTTTTTATTATCTGTACTTCTACCCTTACTCTCTCTTTCAAGCTCTCTTCATCATCATCAATTAACATCTATTTTCCATGCTGGCATGGGTTAGACTGCACCAGCCTCCATTCTCTTGTTCTGGCATGGTTTCTACAGCTGGATGCCCTTCCTAACACTCCAAAGAGTGAACTGGATGCTTTTTATGTGGTACTAGCACCAGTGTATTTAACATGGCACCAGCACAAGCTATTTTGTCTTTATTTCTGTTTCCATCTTTTGCTTTCTCTCTCTCTCTCTCTCTCTCTCTCTCTCTCTCTCTCTCTCCATGTCTCCTTCTATCTCCTTTTCTCTATTTTCACATTTCTATTTGTCTCCTCTCCTGACTCTCTCATCATCATCATCATCATCATCATTATCGTTTAAAGTCCGCTTTCCATGCTAGCATGGGTTGGACGATTTGACTGAGGACTGGTGAACCAGATGGCTACACCAGGCTCCAATCAGATTTGGCAGAGTTTCTACAGCTGGATGCCCTTCCTAATACCAACCACTCAGAGAGTGTAGTGGGTGCTTTTACGTGCCTCTGGCATGAAGGCCAGTCATTCAGTACTGGCAACAGCCACGCTCGAAATGGTGTATTTTACGTGCCACCTGCACAGGAGCCAGTCCAGCGGTACTGGCAACGACCTCGCTCGAATGTCT
>NC_068997.1:44276734-44277981 GCF_001194135.2 Octopus bimaculoides
AGTCCAGCGGTACTGGCAACGACCTCGCTCGAATGTCTTTTCACGTGCCACTGGCACAAGTGCCAGGAAGGCAACGTTGGTAATGATCACGCTCAAACGGTGCTATTTACATGTCACCGGCACGGAAGTCAGACAGCTGGTGCTCTGGCAACGATCATGCCCGGACGGTGCTCTTTCTTCTAATTATCTTACTTCACCTCTGTTTACTCTCCCTCACTCCACTTCACTCATCCTCACCAATATTTACCAACATGTTCACCATTGCTCACCCTCTTTCACAATTGATTACCCAACACTACAATCTCCTGCTAATACCCACCCCATCACAACTGCCCACCTAATACATTCCCTCTTGCTCTCATACCAATATTTTCTTCCTTTCCAGATGTCCAAAGTCTAAGTGACGTGGTACCAGCAGTGAAGACACTCACCCTACTTGCTCAGTGATAACCAGTGGCGAATGTTCTGGATAACTTAGATACAGGAAGAAAGAAGGATGAGCTACACTAGTTACTACTGTCATCATTGTTACTGTAGCTATAAGGGTGGTGAGCTGGCCAAATAGTTAGAGCATTGGACAGAATGCCTAATGGTATTTCTTCTGACTCACTATGTTCTGAGTTCAAATTCCGTCGAAGGTCGACTTTGCCTTTCATCCTTTTGAGTTTGATGGAATAAGTACCAGTTGTGCACTGGGGTCGATGTAATTGACTAACTATTCTTCCTCTAAATGTTACTGGCCTTGTGTCCAAATTTGAAACCATTATTACATCATCTACCACTGTCGTCATTGTCATTGCTGTTATATAAGATATCGCTGTGATCACTCCTGTGTTAGCTGTCATTGTCATCACTGTCATCACTCATTATTGTCATCACTCATCATTGTCAATGGCATTGTTATTTGTGTTCAACATCTTTAATTTTCTTAACTCAATCCCATTGCTGTACCACCACCACCACCAACACCACCACCACCACCACTATTATCATCATCATCATTGGTAGCTACTCTACACCTCATACATGTCCAATACACTATATTACATTCTTATACATTGACAGTCATTGTATATATATATATATATATATATATATATAGCAATGTTAATTCTCTAAATGAAGTATTAACAGTAACTGCATGATAAAGTGTAGTATATTGCCACTTAAGTGTGGCTGACCCCTAGGGGGTGGATGTTACTGTTGCTTTTAGCCCCAGGAGGACATCTCCTCCAGCTGGCTTATCG
>NC_068997.1:44277997-44287913 GCF_001194135.2 Octopus bimaculoides
ATCGACACAGTAGTGTGTCGATAAGCCAGCTGGAGGAGATGTCCTCCTGGGGCTAAAAGCAACAGAAACATCCACCCCCTAGGGGTCAGCCACACTTAAGTGGCAATATACTACACTTTATATATATATATATATATATAGCTCATACATATCCTGACAATCACTCTAGAACTTACTCATGTCCAGCCAGCCACCTGCACTCATGTACCCCACACATATCCAGACAGGCCCCGCACCCATGTACCCCACACATGGCCAGACAGCCACCCTACCTCTAACCCTACATGTGTCCAGACATCTGTCCTACACCTCACACTGTATCTCTTGATTGGCTTTCTTCATGTCTCTTTGCATAGTCGAAGGCCAGTCTGAACCATGACACTCGAATTAACCTCTCACCCAATGTTACGTTACAAAAGACATGACGTCTAGGCAATAGCTGCTGCTGCAAGGGAACCTTTGTGTGATTAGTTGGAGTGCTGGAAATAGAAGCTAAAACTTCTTCAAATCAAATCCATCGTCTTTAAAAAAAAAAGGGAAGGATGCAGCTGGAAAGGTAATCTTAGGCAGGATAGCCATGGCTGGAATGCCCTTAATTATGAGTATGTTTGATCAGTGCTGGCCTAGTGGACGGGTGGATGGGGGTGGGCTGAAGAGCTTCTACTACTAATGTTAATAATAATTTCTAATGTCTTTTTTAACGTCACTAACAGCAAGGAAGCCACCATGTGGTCTGTCAAACTGCTTGGTATAGCAGTCATATGTCCCTCAAGTCACATCCCCGCTGTATGGAGAAAAAAATAGGCCCGTTGGATAATGTAATCTGACGTAATTCCCAAAAAGACGGCAGTGTAACGCCTTTGATCACAGGTCTGCTTGATCAGGGCTGACCTGGGGCTAAATACAGCAGCAACAATAAATCCTCCTTGTCGTTTGTGGGTCCATATAAGATTTTGTTGTTAAAATTTACTTGCAATAAATTAATTATACTTTCACAGTTCACAAAATATTTTAATAATTTTTTTTTATGCAATTCCTAATATTGGTTTCCAATTTTGGCACAAGGCCAGTAGTTTCAGGGAAGTGGGTAAGTTGATTACGTTGACTTCCAGTGTTCAACTAATTACTTATTTTATTGACCCTGGAGGAATTTGAACTCAGATCGTAAAGACAAATGAAATACCACTAAGCGTTTTGCCTGGTGTGCTAACATTTCTGCTAACTCTCCGCCTTAACTCCTAATAATATTTAACCATAAAAATATAACAGGATTTTTTAAACATTGAATGGCTGAGGGTCCAGTGAGGTAAAATAGGAATCAAAGGGATTCACAGGTAAAAAATGGTTGAGAAAGTCCCTAATATACAAAACAAATGTGATGGTCATAGCTGGAATACCTTTCATCATGGGTCTGCTCCTTCAGGGCTGACATGGGACTAAAAACCCAACAGCATTTGTATTCTTTCTAATGGTATAAGTCCAGTAATTTTGAGAGGAGGGGGAATTATTGAGTTGTGGGATTGATTACATCAACCCCATTGACTGTTACTTTATTTTATCAACCCTGAAAGGATGAAAGACAAATTCAACCTTGGCAGAATTTGAACTCAGGTTGCAAAGAGCCAGGATCTCACTGAGTATTTTCTCTGGTGCACCAATGATTCTGCCTGCTTGCCATTTAAGCAATATCGATAATATTGCCAACATAGTATCTAAAAGGCTGCGCTTTCTCTTCCAAGCCAGAAAATTCTTCAGCCTTGACTAGTTGTTGACCCTTTGCAACAATCAAGTTTGTCCCATTTTTCAGTACTACTCATATACTTGGGACTAAGTAGTCACTACACTCACAAAAAGCATTTTGAATTCCATCCATAAAAGGGGACAATCTGATCACTTATTGAACCTCTGCTCACCAGCACCACCCATAGATCAAAGTCACAATGCTGTTTCCTCTTCTCTCTGTCCACTAGTGTAGTGAGGGAGGATGGGATGGGATGTGGGGGGGGGGGCAGTGATCTACCTTGGCTGATGCTTTTGTGATTGGCAAAACTTTTGGGTCTGATGTATAAGCCTTTATAGGATGTGTTTTTTGGGCAGGGTGCTGGAGATTGGGGGAAGCTAACTTAAGGACTGTCCCAGGCAGCACATACTTCAGCTTTGCCACTGTTTCTGTCCCTTATAGCATTACCATTAATGTTATTGCCCCTCATGAACTAGCAAACTACACACCCTTCTACACAAGCCTACCTAATTGATATACCCGCCTGTACTTCATACTAAACACTACTAAAAAATCATGTCCATTCCTTCTACAAAACTCCGACCTTTCCAGGACTCTTTGTCAGCCCAAAGTTTCTTTACAAATATCATCAACCTACAGAAGTTCAAGCTAAACATCAACCACAATGATCTCATCCGTCTTGCAAAGCCTGTGACAAACAAGCCTATGGGCTCTGCCTGCCTTCGTTGCATCAAGGGCACAGGTATGGCTGCGTGGTTAAGAAGCTTAGCAATTTAGTTTCACAGCCACATAGTTTCAGTTTCAATCCTGAAGCAGCATCTTAGCAACTGTTTTCTTCCATTGCCTCAGCTTGGCCAGTATTTTGTGAGTTGAATTTGGTGGAATTAAATCAGATAATAGATTCTTTATCATTGGATAAAGATTCTTTAATCTCCTTTCTGTCAACACCTCATATGTAAAATTCTTCCCTGAAGACAGAAGCTGGTATTATCCAATGATGGAATCAGTTTACAATCATTATTTTGGACCATCAATCCCCCCCCAGAAACAGCTGTTCGACTTGTAAAACTCTTATTCGACCCCTTTAATTCCTATCATTTCTATTCTGTGAAAGTTGGACCTTTTTATATGTAAACATATGTACATTTTTTTGTATTAAATGTATTTAATATATATATATATATATATGTGTGTGTGTGTGTGTGTGCGTGCGTGCATACATGTGCGCATGACTGCAGTTTCAAGTTTTGCCTTTAACGACGTATTCCAATGGTTTAATAAGCTGTTTAATCAAATTATCGAATCAATATCACCTTCAGTAAATGTTTGTTGTTTTCTACAAGTTGACTAATAATCAAAAAAAAATACACACGTGTGTATGTACATACATATATATGTGTGTGTGTGTGTATATATATATTTATATATATATATATATATATATATATGTGCTCCAGCATGGCCGCAGTCAAATGACTGAAACAAGTAAAAGAGTAAAAGAGTATACACACACACACACACACGTGGATTTTGTTGGTAGAAACTGAAAGAAGCCTCTGTGTTTGTGTGTGTATGTGCATGTATGTTTTTGTTCTCAAGCCTCTGTTTGACAACTGTTATAAAATATGTGTATATATATATATATATATATATACATATATATATCTTCATCAACATCATCATCATTGTTGTTTAACGTCCGCCTTCCATGCTAGCATGGGTTGGACGATTTGACTGAGGACTGGTGAAACCGGATGGCAACACCAGGCTCCAGTCTAATTTGGCAGAGTTTCTACAGCTGGATATTCATATATACAGATGTATATCATCATCTTCTTATCAACCATCATCATCATCATCATCATCTTCTTATCAACCATCATCATCATCATCATCATATATGTATGAATGTATATACATGTATATATATATGTGCTTTTGTTTTACAATTGAACAAAGCTTAATTTTTAAGAAAATATATATTTTGTATTTCTTTAATCTGTTGATTGTATATTAAATAAATTGTTTGAAATGTACTATTTGTAGTTGTTTCTTTCCATTAATTTCTGGATTTCATATCAGCATAATTTCTATCCTATATATATACCTATTCTATTGGAAACCAATAAAGGTGCCTCTTCCTGTTTGCTTGATCTGCTAAAATTCACAGCTGAATCTCTCAAATCTCTCTTTTGTGTATTTAATAATGTAAGGATACATTTTTCATAAAATAGTTTTGGGAGACTATGTTGATTAAAGGTAGGGTTGTCATGGCTGTAATGGTATTGATAATAGTCATATACCAAGATTATACCAACTTGCCTGGGTCACCTCTGGTTTTGTAATATAATTTTCATGTTAATTTATGTTCCAAATACCAGCTTTATAAGGACAAAATTATCTTAATAAATTACACTGTGTAACATGATTTTTGTCCTTGGGTAGCAACTATAATTTCCTATGTGCTTACCCCCAGGAAGTATGAAAAATGGCTAATATTTCCTTCAAACTTGGCTTTTGTTACATTTATTCAAACCCTAAAGGATCACTTCAAACACATGGCCTTGATGCACACCAACTACTCCTATCATGATCAGAGATGCACATATTGTCAGCCATCAAGAGATATGCTTTTGTAATTAAGGTCAAGCAACTGAGAAACAAATCTGTGGTATTGAGCAGAATATTTGCTATAATGATATTTCTGCTTCAGCAACTCAGTGCTGAATCTCAGAAATGTAATGGTATATAAGTCAATTTCAAAACATTGATGTCCAGGTCACAAACACAAAGTTTGAAGGGAATAGTAGTCCTTTCCTTTGATTTCTAGGTAGAAGCAAATAGGAAATAACACTTACTGACCAAAGACAAAACAAAAAAAAACTAAAAACTTTGTTACACAGTGTTATTATTTTTCAATGTAAACTACTCAGAAAGGTGTGTTTCTCCGATATTAGGGAGTCTTTCCAGGTGGTGCGATTCTCCACATTGTGATATCGCAGCTCTAGTGTTATGGACATGTTACATTGCGATAAAAGATTTCTCAAGCCAAGCCAACTGGCAGGAGACCTAGGGGTACATCACAAGTGAGATGGTTGGATAATATCCAAAGTCTCAGTTGGTCACACTTGGGAATCCAGCAGAAAATGTAATTATAGTTGCTTCTGATAAGACCCTGAGGACCCTACCTCAACAACCTTCACAGGAATAGAGGGCAGCAAAAATGAATGCGTTCATTATTTTAAAAATAAATTGTATTTTGACAAAGATATGATAACATAAGGTTTTATGAAGGGTTATCTAAATCTAAATAATAACAGCCCATTCTATTGTATTACAACAGACAATAATACAAGAATGTGTCTATTAAATTGTTAGAGATACACTAGGGGTACAAGGATCTTAACTGTTTAATTATACAGATTCATGTCAAAACATGTAAAACTGATAACAAAAACCTGTAAAAATTTATATTTGTAAAATAGAATTTTTATTCTCTTTTAAAAACAGTATAACAATCAGCTTTGCTAATTGCCAAGGTCTGTCTCTTGGCACACTTTTGCCAAATCACTTAGTGATAACTCTTGTCTGTAAAAGGTTAATTGACCAAAACAGGAACAGACTTGAATGACCAAAGTTGAAAGCTTATATTTCTGACCTGCAATATTATTCTTTGAATGTAAGGTGGCATTTTATCTCTGTCTTTATGTTCTAAGTTATTAATATTTCTAGGGGGATGGATAGCATTAGCTGAATTAGTATTAGTGAATGTATCAATATTTAACAGGTTAATATTATGTGAAGGGATAATTTGTAAGAGAAGATTACATTGTTTTACACCATTTTATTCCTTTGGAATAATACCAGTGATATCTTCGAAATGTGTGTCGGAAGTAAAAGAATTTGAATAACACCTGCGTTTAACTCCATTTATTTATATATATTATTATTATTTTTAAATCAGTAACAGTACTTTAAAGTAAAGACTGTTTTCCAATGTAACATGGCAGTCCTGGTTGGTACAAATGTCAGTTGTTTAGCCCCAGGAAACATTTTCTCCAGCTGGCTATACAACATAATATCCGTGTCCTTATATTTTCGAACAGAGGAGTTCAGCATCCCCACTCAGCACAAAGCAATATCTGTGGACTGTTGCAGTTTCTGGGTTATTTCCCTTCCTCGGCACAATAACTGCTCAGCTAAGGTGGTGCTGCTAAACTCCTGTTTGCTTATGAGTGCTTATGGTAGATTATCTTTGAAATGGGCAAAAATATTTTTGGACACATCTTTAAAGAACATACCTATACCACCTAGGAAAGAATATATGAAAAATTTTATTGATAAAACAAACTCACTTATTCACAGCATGAGATGGTGTACATGTTAATTCAATAGAAATAATGATTGTGAAGGTCAATTTAATAGCAATGCAATATTAAACACGTTTTTACATCCCAAAAGATTCCACTGCATAAGCCACTACTGGAAATGATTGTCAGTTATATATGGTGTAATCATCAATTAAAGATGTGATTTTTGCCATTCTTGTTCATATTGCCAATTAATCCAGATTTCTTGAAATTCTTCCAAGTGATATTTCAATCTACTTGTCATACATGGATGTTAATTCTATTTGAATTTATCAATATTTGATTGTTTGATGCAGTTAACCAAATTCAGTTAACACAGAGCTTTATATCTGCCTGGATTCATTAATCTTTTTTACTGCTTCAGCGTACGGGAGCTATAGAGATAGAATGGGACATGCCAACACTAGGCCGAAACAGCTGTAAGATTTTGTCCCTTCTCCAATTGCTAAATGTCCTTTAAATTTGAAATCTTAATTGTTGATATGACATGGTATGTCATAAGTGTCTGTATATTGTGTTTTTTGTAAATTTAGTTATAAAATAAACAGATTAATCAGCGGAATACAGTGTCTGCAATTTGATGAGTACCTCATATTCCCCTCCATTTTCTTATTGCTATATATATACATATATATATACTAGCAGAAACATCTGTCATTAACTGGGTTGAAAAAGCTGTCAAAATTGTACAATGAATATTGAAATTTATTCACTTAGATTGTATTGAGCATGTATAAGAAATGACTGTTAACTTGTTTATTGAACTTATGTATTACAACAAACAAAAATACAAATAGATTTTCTTAGATGAATAGCCTGGTGGGTCAGGGATATAAATATAAAACAAATAAAAACAATATCATAATGCTATTAAAGTGTACACACAAATTTAATAGGAATATATAGTAACAATCTATCTTTGTGAGTAGCATAATACTTCTTACACATAGAATAATGAGGAAGACAGTTGAAGATCAAATATTGTAAACTGCGAGAAATAGACTATGGATATTTTTCTGCTTTTAGTTTTCCCCGAACTTTCATTTAGTTTTGATGTGTCTGGGGAGAGTCATTCTATTTTGATGCCTTATTAACACTCGCTGGTTCAATTTCCTCTCATTTATTTATTTGTTCTTTGTTTTCTTCTAAAATTTTCGTTGTTTCTTGTAACATCTTCAATAGTTGTTGACTATATCCATTATTGGAGCTGCATTTCTTTTTGTTAGTTTTTTTGTGTGCATGTGTGTGCATCAATGTACATGCATATACACATAGGTATGTATGTATGTATGTATGTATGTATGTATATGTCTGTGTGTATGCATATATATATGCATCTGTATATGTACATATGTATTCTGCATATCCATATGTATGTGTGTGCCTTTTTGTGTGTTTGTATGTATGTTATCTCCTTTAGACTGTGAATTTTTTGAGTGAGGACTGCACTATGTGGAAAAGGGTTTGTAGCTCCCTTAAGGGGGTGGGGGCCCACATAGAGACTTGGGACCACTTCCATTGTCTTCCTCAGAATATTTTACACAAGAATTAACTTTCAGTTTTTATGTTGATACTGTAGCCTTTCTTCCTATAAATTGACAGACAGACACACAGACACGCCAAATCAGACTGGTGTCTGGTGCAGCCTTGCAGCTTTCCAGCTTATCTGGTCAAACTGTCCAACCCATACCAGTATGGACACCGGACGTTAAATGATGATGTTGATCAGGAGCTAAGGCTCCTTCATTGGAATTTCAACAACATCAAGAGGATACTTATATGTATGTATGTGTGTATATGTGCAGCATTTGGAGTTAGATATAGTTGCTCCTTGAGACATATATATATACTTAAATAAAGAACAAATTTTTTGCAGTTCCAGTGATGGCTTGGATCTGTAGTTTTCAAACCAGCTTTCTCTTTTCACATATGTATGCATGCATGTATGTATGTATGTATGTATGTATGTTCATGTCTCCTTGCCTTAACACTGTGTTTGTTGTAAATGTCATTCATTTCTAAGACACTGTGTTAAAGCATGTCTGGTCATGGGGAGATATTACTTTCATTGGAAACAGGTGAGTGTTGGTGACAGGAAGGGCATCCAGCTATAGAATATCTGACTCAAAATACTCCTCACTCATGGAAAAGTGGAGGCAAACATGATGATGATGATGATGATGATGATGATTTAGCAGATCAAGTGACTTGTAGTAGTAGTAGTAATAGTTGTTGTAGTAGTAATAGTAGTAGTAGTAATTGTAGTAGCAGCTGCAGCAGTAGTAGTAATAACTGCAGCACCAGCACCAGTAGTAGCATAGCACCAGTAGTAGTGGCAGTTGCAGTGGAAATAGTGAAGTTTATGATAGTGGCTGTTATGGTCATAGTACTTGATAATGTTGCTGCTACTGCTGTTTACTACCCATTAGCTTCTATGAATGCTCATGCATACACATACTAAATATATATTTGATATTTTGAAGTTATGCAATGTCACATATGTCAAATAAAATTAAACTGTAAACAAAATATAAAACATTAAATTCAAATATGTTTCTTTGAAGCAATGTCTTGGCAACAGGTGGTGAAATTTTGGTGTTGCATTAACCATACAACTGTCCTATTTGATATTAAGTAAATTTATTGATCCTCCTGGGGCATAGACTCAATATATGTGCATTAAAATGTAGCAGGGACTAACTGGCCTTTGCCTGCTGTTTGTATCTTGTTGTGTCCACTACTCTGATTGGTTGGTATTGGTGCAATTTGTCTCCTACTATGTTGTGCCAACTGACCATGGATAGCCAGTCAGGGATTTTGATAGCATCATGTGAACAACCTTTTTTGAGCCCTATTTCAAACCTACTACTTTCTATAAAAACCCAGCTTTTTCCTCGATACAGGTCTTTCGGTTCCAGATCCTTTTTGGTCAAGCCACTGACCACACAAGACACAGCCAGTTCCGGTGATGACACCACAGCAGCCACGTTGACACATACCAACTTTGTCCAACAGTATTACGGCAGTCTCCTTCTTCGTCACCACCATGATGTTTTCAACATTGTCAACATCATCTCCCTACATACACCGCTCACCCAGGTTCCAACACTCCACTGTTCGTGAATTACTTCACAATGGATCAACAGTAAATATACAACCTGCAAGAACTCCTGTACCAAGTGTCCCAGGCAGCAGCATCACAGCCACAACTTCACGTATGACATGCACCTGCAACAGGGTCAGCATCATGGCTGTGACTTGATATGGTATTTCAACTACTGTGTACTAATGACTACGAACTGGTTTTATTTATCTTACTTGTGTCTATGAACTTCTCACTTCAAAGGCTACAGACTCTTTTACTGTTTCCTTCTCCATTGCCATTCATTCTTCACACATGCATACATCTATGCTTACACACACACACATTCTTCTCATGACAGCCTGTCTAATTTCCTGTATACATGATGCACACATAGACACATATATTATCATACCAATAGATCTTCTGGCGGAGGTAAAGATCATGGACCGCACCGCCTTTAGGATTTGTTTTTTTTTACAGGAACACACTATATTGAGGGCGGAGATTCTGAATCTGCAAAAAAACCCGCATTTCAAAATTAGCCATATTGGCTAACTCAGATGAGTGCAAGGTAAGACAATTGGATTGTTATCTAACACTCCATTGCATTCCTAGCACGAAACTGATTGGTAAGATCAGCCATGATGAATATATAATACTATATAATATATATAAATTATATAGTATATATATATATATATATATATATATATATATATA
>NC_068997.1:44289324-44290077 GCF_001194135.2 Octopus bimaculoides
AGCAGTTCAGCAAAAGAGGCCGATAGAATAAGTACTAGGCTTACAAAGAACAAGTCCTGCGGTTGATTTGTTTGGCTAAAGGTGGTGTTCCAGCATGGCCACAGTCAAATGGCTAAAACAAGTAAAAGAATAAAAGAATATATATATAAATATATATAAGCTGTAATGGACAGAGTTAGAACACCTTCCATTGTATATTCTGACTGATCAGGGATAATTTAAAAGCTAAAACAACAATGACAACAACATTCATAAATCTCTTTAAATATGTGTTGGTTTTTATATCAACAGTGAAAGACCAAGAAACTGATCAACATTATTAATCTGAAACGCCATCCCACTTGCCATGAGGTACCGTAAGAAAAGAAGGTGAACAAAAGACGAACAATCTCAATCACATATGTTGCAACTTCTATAAAAGAAAAAAAGAAATCAATTAAGTGATTGCAACAGAGTTTTATTATTTTTTTTTCTTTCTCTTTATTTTTTTAGTTTTTGGGAGGGAAAACGGGCTGAGTCAAATTGGCTGGTGAGTGTGAACGTCCTTGATGTTTAGATCAAATTATGTGGGTTGATACCAATGAACTGCGAGAGGGACAATAGCTGGTTCTTTATAGGAACAACTGAACAAAGAGTTTTATAGTAATAGTTTAGTGAAGTGAGTCATACTTTGTAGAAAATGACAGAGGTAAAGTGAGAGAGAGAGAGAGAGGAGAGAGTGAAAGAGAGAGAGAGAGGAGAGAGAGAGTGAAA
>NC_068997.1:44290087-44291220 GCF_001194135.2 Octopus bimaculoides
AGAGAGTGAAAGAGAGAGAGAGAGGAGAGAGAGAGTGAAAGAGAGAGAGAGAGGAAGGTAAGTGCGTTTACCTTTTAGTATTCAGATTACACTGTCAAATGTAATGCGTATTTGTTCACATTTATATTAGACACGCACTTCTTTGTAGCTTTGAGAGTTCAAGTACATGATTGTTTATTTCTAGAATGACATTGTAGGATAAGTGTGAGGGGCTAGATTGGGCTAGTTTGAAGATAAAACATATAAATTCTTTATGCAAAGTAACCCTTAAAGCATTCGGATTATTCTGTCAAATGTAATGCTTATTTATCCGCCCCTATTAAATTAATCATGTATTATCTTGTAGCTTTGAGATTTTCATATTTTCATGATGTGATTGCTTATTTTGAGAAGGACATTGTAAGAGAGATGTGAGAGGCCACATCTGGCTAGTTTGAACATAAAACAGGTTGAATATTTAGGCTGAATATGGCCAGTTTGAATGCTAAAGGGTTAAGTGATATTAGATAAAGGTTGGTATGTAACTTAATAGTTCAGGGAAATAGAAATTATAGTAGAAGAGACATATTTACAGATGAGTGGTTATTGTGTATTGTTGAGTGATTCTTAGCCACTTTATCCACGGCTTTGAAATAAGATCAAGAATCCATGTTTTTGGCCAATGTTTATATCCATGCCATGAGCTGTTTGCCATAGCTAGTAGAATCACCAAAACACAACTTTAGAAAAGTTTAGCTTTTTAACATTTAAACCAGCCATATCTGGCCCAAACATTCGATCTGTTTTATGTTTAAACCAGCCAAATTTGGCCTCTCATATCTACCCTACAATGCCATTCTAAAAAGAAACAACCACATCATCAAAATCTCAGAGTATGTATGTATGTATGTATGTATGTAAACATATATATATATATATATATATATATATATATTATTTTGTTTAAAAGAGTTCCAACACTGTCTGTTTTTTATGTTTTATTTATATTCCTGCAGAACCAATGTGGGGTATAGAATATGGAATATACAATATATAATATAATATACAATATATAATATAAAATAAAATAAAATAAAAATGGATGGCACCATGAAATAAAGTATTGAATGTAGATGAAATATTGAGTGTTCAAT
>NC_068997.1:44291751-44292860 GCF_001194135.2 Octopus bimaculoides
ATATATATATATATATATATATATATATATATATATATACATATATAAATATATATATGCATGTGTATATACACACACACACACACACACACGTACACTAACATATGTATGCGTGAAATTGTGGTTGTAAATGAGCATCACTGTCATACAAGCAGTGTTGTTTATTTGCAGTCTTCTATGGTAAACATATCTGGCAATGGGGAAATATAACCTTGCTTGAGAAGTAAGCGAGGGTTGGCGACAAGAAGTGCCTCTGAGTATAGAAAATCTGCCTCAATGAATTACATCTGACTGATACAAGCATGGAAAAGTGAACGTTAGATGATGATCATAGTGACAATGATGATGATGATGATGATGATGATGTAACCTTCAGACCTAGTCTTGTCTCCAGTATGTTGTCAATGTTGCTAACCATTCAACCTTCAAACACGAAATATTTCATTAAAGTAGAAGAAACACATTTACTCTCTGCTGCAAGTTGGTTCAACTTTCTGAAGCTGAATGCGTATTATTTATTTCTGAATGTGCATTTCATTCTTGACTGCTCATGCAAGCTAGGTTTTAAACATAGTCACTCTTGTAAACCGTTTTTTTAGTAAGCAGAAACTGAGTCTTACTCACCTTGGCCATAATTAAATCATGTAATAATTATATTTAGCTGCTTTCAGCACTGATTTTGTGCAAAAGTTGCAAAGCTTGTTTCAGACGTATCTAATGTGTTAAAAAAACAAAAAACAAACAGGAAAAAAATAAATAAAATAAAAAACAGGTGTAGGTGTGGCTGAAGTTTGCTGATAAAAAAAATTTGCTTTCCAACCATATTGTTTCAGGTTCAATCTCACCAAGTGGCACCTTAGGCAAATGTTTTCTACTATAATCCTGGACTGACTAAAACGTTGTGAGTTGATATGGTAAGCAGAAACTGAAAGAAGCCCATTATGTGTATGTGTGCATGTGTGTGTGTGTGTGTGTGTGTGTGTGTGTGTGTCTTTGCATGTGTGTTTGTCCCCCCACCAATGCTTGACAACCGGTTCTGGTGTCTTTATGTACCTGTAACCTAGTGGTTCAGTAAGAGTGACCAACAGAATAAGTATCAGGGTTTACAA
>NC_068997.1:44292870-44298782 GCF_001194135.2 Octopus bimaculoides
AAAAAAAAAAAAAAAAAAAATACAATAAGTTCTGGTGTTGATTTGTTTGACTAAAATTCTTCTCGGTGATGCCCCAGCCTTGTCATCTTTCCTTCTCTCAATTTTTATGAACTGGATTGACATGTGCAGCCATTGTGGAAGTGGTATCACAATTGATGGGTGAAGGATCAGTTGGCTGATATTTGCAGATGACATTGTGCTGTTTGGCTCACCGGATGGTGATCTTTGGCATCCATTGAATGGGCTCACTGCTAAGTGCTGCAAAGCAGGAGTGAGAATTAGTGCCATGAAGACCGAGAAATTGGTCCTCTTCAGAAAGTCTTTCCAGTGTACTCCACATGTTAGTGGAACATTACCGAGAGAATTGGACAAGTTTAAGAATCTTGGGGCTGTATTCATAAGTGATGGGAAGCAGGTGGCAAAATTGGATGCTGAAATTACAGGTGATCAGTAATTCATTAGCCCAAGCATTTCTTCCTCAGAAGAGGAATAGTTGACAAAAAAGCCAAACTCATAATCTTTAGTTCAGTTTCCATGCCCCTCCTTACATATGGTCATAAATGTTGGGTAATGACTGAAAAGTACGGTCTTGAATACAAGGGACCAAAATGGTGTCCTGCAAAGGATCTCTGGAGAAATGTTACTCAACAAGGTGCAAAGCTTAAAGATCAGGGAGTCGCTTCAAGTTAAGCTGCTATTTCTCAGGGTTGAGAGCTCACAACTCTTGTACTACAGACATACAATTAGAATGTCACAGGAAAGAATCACAAGGTGGATTCTTGAAGCCGAGCCAACCAGCATGAGATTTTGGGGGTTAGACCAATAACAAGACATTTGGATAATATTCACTGTCTCAGTTGGTCATGCTTGGGAATTCAGCCAGAAAAGGTAATGATAGTTACTTCTGATAGAACCTCACGGGGAAGATGCCTGAGGACTCTACCCCAATGGCTCTCCCTGGAACAGTGGGTAGAGAAGATATGGATGGATGGATTTACAGTTATTTAGTGACGCTAGTTCAGCAATTATGTTTAAGCTTATGCCTGACTGATGAGGTCTAAAGAAAACTTAAACATTTCTAGAATAGTCTCTCATACTTATGTTAATTAAAATTAACGTTGTAACTGTTTAATTGATGCAACATTAAATATGTTGCTATTATGTTTTTATGGAAGAATAAATGAAGAAGAGAGAAAGAGAGCAAGAGAGAGGGAGAGAGAGAGAGAGAGAGAGAGAGAGAGAGAGAGAGAGAGAGAGAGAGAGAGAGAGAGAGAGAGAGGGATGGGGAGAGACAATAAGAGAGAGACGGGATGGTTATATTAAACCAGAGGAGTTAGAATTAGTAATAGTGATTTTATATAAGATCATATGTGGAACAGAGTTTACAGTACACAAAAGATATAATAATGGTGTCTGTTACATTAAAAAGATATTTCTGGGTTGTTGGAGCAGCAGTATTAACTTTATTCATGAGGTATTTATTTCTAAAGGTTTATGATATCAGAAATACAATGCAGAGAGTACACGATATTTGTGGGACACTGTGTAGGAGGTTATTGTGTTAGAGAGACATGGTACAGGGAGTCTACAAGTATTAGATGAATGTTGTTTAGCTTCAGGTCAAGCCTTTATGCATAGACATAGATCTGAAGATATTCTGTGACTATTCTTTCTGAGTGAGTATGTATGTGTATATGTACGTACATAGTTGATAGTCATGTTGCCTGTGCTGATATAGTAATTATACTGTGAAACTGAGTGAATGTTATAACGATCCAACCTTTTGAGGATAGTAACACTGTATGACTGGGGGTGGTACAGTGCCAGATAGAACCATTCTATTGACGAATTTGGAATATAACAATATCTGTCAGAGTGACATCTGTCATCAGAAGACAGATGCAATGGTGGCAAAAGAACGCTCCACAACAGTGGCGATGAGGAAAAACAAATTTATGTGGAATAAAAAATAAAAAAAATTCATACAGAGAGTTTAAACTAATTCATGTGGAAAGTTAAATACCTTGACAAAAAAGAAACAAAAGTCTTGAATTGCAAACTTACGAAAATCATAAAAAGACTTGTTAGCTGGGATAGTTGAATTGCAAAAACAGCAATGAGAAGAACAAGGATTGCATCGGTAAATGTTACACTTAATGAAATCCAGAGAATATATTTTCACCTGACCATGTAACAAATTCCATAAGTGAATTCAAATATGACTCCATAGAAGGATTAACCTTCAAGGCTTACTTTCGAAGATTTCAACAAATATTTGTAAAAGAATGTAAAAAATTGGATGGACGAAATGAGAATGCGTCTAGTTTTAAGAAAACTAGCAACAGCAGAGCATGAGAAGTATAGTAACGTCATATTACCCCCCCCCCAAAAAAAAAGTGTTCAACATAAATTTCACTGACACAGTTGACATTTTGTGGAAAATGTTTAGTGAAAAGAACTCACTGTTTAATACTAGATGGAAACATAGAAAGGAGCAAAGATGAAGACTTCACTACTTATACAGGCAGAGTCAACAAAGAATGTAAGAGATTTAGGCTAGATATGCTCTCTCCAGATTCTTTCAAGTGTTTGATTTTTGCACAAGGATTGATAGATAGAAAGGATGCAAAAATCCGAACAGATATTCTATCAATACTGGAAATGAACCAGGATTTGACATTGCACAGACTGTTGGAAGAGTGTGACAGGATATTAAAATTAAGGCATGACAGGAAAGAAATTCAATGGAAAGAGTGTTTCCACATATAAGCAGTGCAAAAAAATTGGAAGACAAATAAAGCGTTGCAGGGGAAACAGAAAAAAATATCGAGATGTAGACCCATGTATGGAATGTGGTGGGGTACACCTGAAAAAGGATTGTCTATATAAAAAAAGCAAAGTGCTTTCACTGTGGGTTTACAGTATATATAAAATCACACTGCAAAACTAGAATAATAGGAAAATGGAACAAACAAGAAAAAATAAATAGTTTGTCAGCAGGAAAAGTTATGACTACAACAAACAGAAAATTTGTGAATGTGAGAATTGTAATCACTCATGCCAGAATGCAATTTGACACAGGAAGTGATATAACAATCATAAATGAGAAGACATGGGAACAAATGGGTAAGCCAAAATTATGTGGTTCAAGCAAAATAGAGTACTGTTGTTACAAGAAGAAAATTATATTTCACGGGCGAGTACTTTTGTAATATAATGTTCAAAAGTCAAACCAAAAAAGTGAATGTTTATGTGTTGAAAAGATCCATGAATTTGTTTGGAGAAATTTAATTTATGACATACATCCATAAGTGCTTTGTGCAATAGCATAAACAGAGCAGTCAAATGATTAAACAAGGTCGATGACCTGAAATAAAAAAGATGAAACTTTTCTTTTCCAAAAGATTTTTCGGAAGTTTAGGCTGTTGCAGAAAAACAAAAGCAAGGATTGCTATCAAAGAAAATTCAACACCTATTACTTAATAGTAGTGGACAGCTACACAAATGGTCTGAGGTCACGAGGTGTAAACAACCAACTTCATACACGGTAATAAACTTCTTACATGAGCTGTTCACAAGATTTAGTGTACCGGATATAATTGTCTCTGATTATGGAACATAATTTGTATCCTGTGAGTTTCAAAGATTCTGTGAGACGTTCACGTCAGAACATAAAACTATAGCACCGTAACACCCTTGATTGAATGGAAGGGCTGAATGGTTCATAGACACTTTTAAGAGAGCTTTAAAGAAAGCTAAGAAGGAAGTCACAGACGAGGTCATGATCCAACAATTCTTAAGGGTATACAGGGTAACTCCGAACCCAAATGTGCCGTAAGGAAGATCACCAGCAGAATTAATGTTTGCCAGAAAGGTGAAGTTAGTATTCGATAAACTGTTATCAGTGAAGAATAAAATATGTGCTAGTAAAGACAGGCCCAAATTCTTTAGAATTGATGATAAGATATATGTAAGAGTGTACAAAAATGGCAAGCAATACTGGGAAGAAGGAGAAATTGTAACATCCATAGGAAGAATGATGTATGGTGTAAGAAGCAGAAATGGATTGGAAAGGAGACATAGAAATCAGTTTAAGGAAAGAGTCACAGGAACGGAACCAACAAGAGTAGAAATACCGATGGATTGGCTATAATGACATTTTTCAGGTTCCAATACTATTACAAGAAGTCGAAACCACCTGTACAAGGAAAATGAACACTGAATTTCTAAAAGTAGACCCTAAGAAGAAAAAATATTGAGTATATAAAAAAGAAAAAGGAGGTAGGGTGAATAAAAGAAATTGATTGATAAATAAAAAAAATTAAAAGGGGGAGATGTTGTATTGTGAAACTGTACACCCTTCCCCGGTAAAAAGTGATTGCAGCCAGCCATTATAAATAGACCAGTAGCTGGTCAAGAGGAGAAGGTAGAGAAGGTCAAACGGTCAAAAGTATATGTAGACTGTGTTGATAGACATGTTTGTGCTGATATAGTAAGTATAGTGTGATACTGAGTGGATGCTATGATCCAACCTTTTGAGAATAATAACACTGTATAACTGGTGGGGGGGGGGTGTACAGTGCCAGATAGAACCATTTTATCAACAACTTTGGAATATAATATCTGTCAGAGTGACAACCGTCATCAAAAGGTAGATATACAACAGTGGCAAAAGACTGCTTTACAACAGGTATATACATACATACATACCTACATACACACACACACACACATACATACACACACATTGTGGTCTCTCTCATTGAAGATGATGTATAAGTGTTCAGCTTTTGCTGAATGACCAGCACAGATGATTTGTTTATCGTGATCAAATATATGCGCTGTGCATTAATTCACTCACACCATCAAATCGATGTTGGCTGAACAGAGGCATGGTGTACCAAAGTGTACCAAAGTGATCAGGGTGTACCAAAGTGATCACAGAGTAACATAAGATGAAATGTTTTGCTCCACCCAGTTTAAGAATTGAACCATGATCTTGTGATTGTGAGTGCAACGCCCTAACCACTCGGCCATGTGTCCTCACTTACATACATACAAACATACAAACATACATACATATATACATACATACATTATATATACAGGGTGTGGTGTATAGACTGAAAGAACCCCATTATGTGTGTGTGTATGTGTTTGTTTCTTCTTGTGACATAATGTAATAATTATAAAGCCTTGTGCCTCTAGCAGGAAGGATTATTATCATTATAATTATTAAATAAGTACTTGCACAATTATTATTATTAAATAAGCACAGGACAGTGAGCTGGCTGAATCATAAACAGGCCTGGCAAAATGCTCAGTGGCACTTTGTCTGTTTATGTTCTGTGTTCAATTTTCGCTAAGGTCAGCTTTGCTTTTCAATGCAGCCGACCGGTGTAATTGAACATTCCCCTCCCCCAAAATTTCATGCCATGTGCCTATAGTAGAAAGGATTATTATTATTATTATTGTTATTATTGTTATTATTATTATTATTATTATTATTATTATTATTTCGCCAAGGTTGACTTTGCCTTTCATCCTTTCGGGGTCGATAAAATAAGTACCAATTGAACACAGGGGTTGATGTTACTGACTCATCCCCTCCACCAAAATTGCTGCTCTTGTGGCAAAATTTGAAGCCATTATTATTATTATTATTATTATTATTATTATTATTATTATTTCGCCAAGGTTGACTTTGGCTTTCATCCTTTCGGGGTCGATAAAA
The DNA here is from genome assembly GCF_001194135.2 of Octopus bimaculoides. Taxonomy (NCBI): domain Eukaryota; kingdom Metazoa; phylum Mollusca; class Cephalopoda; order Octopoda; family Octopodidae; genus Octopus; species Octopus bimaculoides. The sequence continues at coordinate 44,298,605 of NC_068997.1, forward strand.
TAAGTACCAGTTGAACACAGGGGTTGATGTTACTGACTCATCCCCTCCACCAAAATTTGAAGCCATTATTATTATTATTATTATTTTTGAGTGAGAGAACAGTGCATGCCATCAAAATGACACTGGGGTAAACTATACGAAGCCCATTATACTCATCATGACATCCCTTCGAGTCAGA
>NC_068997.1:44298792-44299547 GCF_001194135.2 Octopus bimaculoides
GCAAAATTTGAAGCCATTATTATTATTATTATTATTTTTGAGTGAGAGAACAGTGCATGCCATCAAAATGACACTGGGGTAAACTATACGAAGCCCATTATACTCATCATGACATCCCTTCGAGTCAGAAAGCCTACCCTTGCGACGGCGTGTAGGCGCGGGCGTGGAGGAGGAATCGGAACGGCGGCTGCCGGTGAGTGGGCAAGCAAGCGGATCTGATAAGGGTACACCAGGCACATGCATCACAACCATATGTGCACAACATGGTGATCTCATATCAAGATAAACAGCGCATGACCTCGCAAGTATGGCCCAGTTCGAATTTTCCTCAGGTTGAGTACCCCATTCCGCTCAAAAGGTCCCTGAATAAGGATTGTTTAAGGATGTTGAGCAAAACACTCATGTTTCCAAGGGTGAATTATCCAAACTCCAAAGAATTCCTCTGAACACATGGCTATGATGCTCCCCCACTACTTCTGCTTGTGATCAGAGATGCACATATCGTCAGCCACCAAGAGACATGCTCAACTGGTTAAGGTCAAACAACTGACAGGCAAATCTGTGGTATTAAGCAGAATATTTGCTGTAGCCCATCTTTTATACCAAGACAAAACAATGTACATGATAACACTTCCAATCAATTAAGATCAGAAGCTATGAGAGCCACTACCTGGTACTGCATCAGGGCATTTATTATTATTATTATTATTATTATTATTCAGTAGTTTTATTTTTATAACGTGCTTTCACTTCAC
>NC_068997.1:44300140-44301237 GCF_001194135.2 Octopus bimaculoides
TCTGTGACCTTTTCTGGCGTGTGTTTATACCATCTCTTTTCTGTTGTTATTCCATAATGTTGGCATAGCTTCCAGTGTATATAGGTCCCAGCTCTGTCGTGTCTGTGAATATATTCCTTCTTAGCCAGGACTGGGCAGCCAGAGATAATATGATTTATTGTTTCTTGTCGATCTCCACATATTCTACAGTTACTTGTTATATTTCTTTTCATTTATTATTATTATTATTATTATTATTATTATTATTATTATTATTATTATTATTATTATTATCAAAGTTGGTGTGCTGGCAGTATAGATAGCATGCCAAGTAAAATACTTAGTGGTATTTCTCTTGTGTTTATGTTCTGAGTTCAAATTCTGCTAAGATTGCTTTGCCTTTCATCCTTTCTGTGTACCAGTTGAGTACCAATTGAGCTCAGGGGTTGATGAAGCTTCCTGTCAAAATTTGAAAACGAATTTTATAAATTTTAGGGACACTGTTTTGAGGGATTTTAGTCGACTCAATAGACCCTAGTACTTATTTTTGTTTTGTAAAGTCTGGTTCTTATTCTATCGGTCTCTTTTGCTGAACCATTAAGTTATGGGGGTGGTGGGGGATAAACACACATGCACACACATACACACACACACACAGACACACAGACACACAGACTCACACACACGCATGCACATGCACACATACACATACGATGGGCTTCTTACAGTTTCTGCCCACCAAATCCACTCACAAGGCTTTGGTCAGCCCAAGGCTATAGTAGAGGACACTTTCCCAAGGTGACATACAGTGCAGTGGGACTGAACATAGCACCATGTTGTTGGGAAGCGAGCTTCTTTCCACACAGCCATTAGCAAAATAAATAAATAAATAAATAAATAAATAAAAATTAAATTAAAGAATAAAAAAAAATAAAAGAATTATATGTAACAAGGTGTATGTTTTTCTCACTCTTTTCACTCTGAAAAAAAAAACAATTCTCCACAGAAGAGAAAAGATATGTTTAGAAACGATTATCTCCCCCTGAGCAGTAACTCCTCTTTGCTCCAGTAAGACCACCACGTGTATGTATGTGTGTATATACATATAAATAAATATG
>NC_068997.1:44301642-44303535 GCF_001194135.2 Octopus bimaculoides
ATATCATGAAAAGAAAGAAATAGGCTAAGGAGATGTCAGAAAAATCCAGTTCATTTTGGGATAGAGTGATTTTCTCAGATCAATTCAGATTTGCATTATTTTCAGACAGTGGACGTGTTTGGGTCTGGAGGCTTCCCAATCAAGAATTTGATTTGAAATGACTCCAACCGACTGTGAAACATGGTGGTATCTCTGTAATGGTATGGGGAGCTGTCACCAGCAATGGTCGTTCTAAGCTGATCAAATGTGTTGGAACCATAATCTCTGAAAAATACATCAAAATACTTAAGCAAGGACTACTTCCGATGTATTTACACGATAACATAACAAAAAATGAGTTTTTATTCATGGAAGATGGGGCTCCATACCACACAGCGAAAAGGAATCAACAATGGCTAACTGAAAATGGAATCAAAAGGCTTCCTTGTCCAAACCAATTTCCTGACATGAACCCAACTGAAAATCTTTGGAGCACACTAGATAGAGCTATGCGAAAATCTCAACAGAAATCTAAATCTAAAAATGAATTGTTTCGATTGTTGTTTGAAAAATGGGCAGAAATTCCATAAGAGACAATCACAAAGCTCATCAGTTCAATGCCAAAAAGAGTTTCTGAATTAAAAACTGCAAAGGGAATGTCAACTAAATACTAAAGTATCTAGTCCTACCTATCGATTACATTTCAATTGTTCGCTTTGCGTATTAAATAAAAGATTTTGAAAATTAAAAGTGTCTAGTTACTTCCTGCATGTTTGTGTACATATACATACATGTATACGTATACATATACATAAGTATATATACACATATATATACACACACACATACATACATCTACAAAACAGCCCACTAACTATTCTATCTGGATGTCCGAAAAAAGTTTGTTTTCCTTGCTTTGTTTATGTTCTCGTTTTTCATTTTGTCCACGTTTTTTGTGATGTCCTGTACCCAGACATGCATCTATATATACATGTAGATGTAGGTATGTACATACATGTACATATATATGCATATACTCACATATTATTTGTATTATTATATATATATATATATATAAACTGTAGGTATAGGCATATGACTACCTACCACGTCTATTTTCTAGTTTGTACTGGGGATGTTTCATTTATGATGACGTACTCTTGTACTTGCCTGCATGTTGGGTCCTTCAGGTCCAAGCACGTGAAGGACCAAACACAGACAAATACAGGAGTACGTCATCATAAATGAAACATCCCCAGTATTAAATAGGAAATATACGTAGTAGGTAGTCATACTCCTATACCCACAGTTTATATATATATACAGGTAGAATAGGTAGTGGGCTGTTATGTAGATGTAGGTATGTGTTTCTGTGTATATATATGTGTGTGTATATATGTTTATGTATATGTATATATGTATATGTATACATATACGTATATGTATATGCATATGTATGTAGGTAAATGGATATGAATGAAAACAGATAGACATCCAGATAGATAGGTACATAGGTAATATGAACAGACAAGCACACATGCATACGCAAATGAAGACCGAAACACGTGATTATATACACACACACATTTCACTTCATGCAAGTACACATACGGAGACACACATCCATACGTAACAGATGCAGTACAGTCACAGAAACCCATACACAGACACACTCAAACATGCATACACAAGGGAACATAGGTGCACACATACACACACATACAAACACACAAACATGAATATGCAGAATAAATACATACAAACGTACACACATGCATAAATATAATATACATACACACACACGTACATTCATACACACACATGCATACAATCCTACATACATACGTACATATGTGTATGCGCACGCACACTGACCCACATACATGCACACAAACAAAAAAGAACACAGCTTGG
>NC_068997.1:44304385-44309779 GCF_001194135.2 Octopus bimaculoides
ATATATATATATATATATATATATATATATATATATATATATATATATACACATATACATATACATGTGTGTGTATGCGTGAAGGCATGTGGCCTAGTAGTTTGGGTGTTGCATTGTGATTGATTTGACATTTGATATGCGATAGGCAATGCAATGCACCTGTGCAGCTTGTTCAACAAGAATTTGTGGTATTGTTTTTCTGAGTGGCACAGTAGGCAAATGCTTTTTACTATAATCCCAAGCTAACCAAAAACTTGTGAGTCGATTTGGTAGGTGGAAAGTGAAAGAAACCCAGCATATACATGTGTGTGTGTGTGTGAGTGTTTGTATCTCTTTGTCTCGACATTATATAACTGTTATGAGTGTCGCTATCATTCAGGCAATGTTCCTCATTTCCAGCCTTCTGTAAGACATGTCCAGCCATGGGGAAAATAATACTTTGCTTGGATACAGGTAAGCTTCAAATCAAAGATGTGGTGTAACCTTTGAATGAAGAGTTGAGAATTTTGACTCGGGGCAGTAATAGTTAGAACAAAAGAACTGAACTGTTAACACCGTGTAGGTGTGTGTCTAAATATCTTTTGTACAAATACAAGCCTTCTTGAATTTCGATCTGATTCAGAAAGAATGCTGGTTTCAAAATGTTTAATTAATAGGTTTATTTTTATATGTTTTAATATGTTAGGGTGCATGCCTATGTGTGCATATGTGCATATATGCATATGTGCATATATGCATATGTGTATTTGTATACATGAATATATAATTCTGTGTATATGTGTGTGTATGAGTGTGCATATGTGTATATGTATATATTTGTATGGGTGCATGCACACTCATTTAAAAAAAAAATATTAATTAAAGCAAAACACTACTTAAACAGTAACATACATACCTGTATGTGTGTATGTGTGATTGTCTATGTATGTAAGTATATGTGTATATAAATATATGCGTGTGTGTATGTGTGTATAAGTACACCCACCCACCTGTATGAGTCATCCTATTATAGGTATTTATGACAAACTGTTGAATACTAGATTCCTTTTTTTGTTCCCCTACTTGTACAACTGCTCCAACTCGTGTCAATTGCTACCCATAAATAAGAAACAAACTATTGAAGATGGAGAGGAAGTACCTGTATATTCATTGTAAAACATCCAAATGCCAAAAGCTTTATTTAACAAACTTTATTGGGAAGACAAAGTGTGATCAAATCCATGCACTTGAGTGTCTACTTCTTCAACAACCCAGCTGCCAGCATGGATGTAGATAACTTCAGCTTCAACTCATGAAAATGTCCTTTGCAAATATAAGACCTTGACCTTGAGGATTTTAATGTTGACTTGTTAAACATTATCAAAAAGGTAAAATTTTAACATCGCTTTGTACCCTATTTGAGCTGTTTAAACAATTGCATGGCACTCTTCAATACAATCTCCTAATATAAAGATCCACTGATAAAATAGAAACAAATGTGAAACAAACATTCTATGCACAAAAGATTTTTTTTCAAGCATCGTCAACAAGACATAGGAAACAATTAACATTTCAACATATAATGGCACAACCCCCAAAACAAAGGTGGTAGTTACTCTCCTAATTATTGAAGATTTTCTGAACTGTCACACTACATACACCCTACATCACACTTAAGGCCCACAAGTGAACTTACTTTTAAAAACTGATCTATCATACACACACAATATTGGTTTCAAATGTTGGTACAAGGCCAGTAAGTTCAACTTCTAAATACAAATTAATCATCTCTCTAAGAGTGAGAAAGACATTGTAAGTAAATACATTCTTGGTGTCATCTTGATATTACAAGAGCTACTGTGTTGATTCAATAGTACTGCAACATCCCTGTCGTTAACGTGTTCTGCAGCATTGAGAATAAAGTAGCCTATTAATTTGCCCAGTTTAACATCATGGATTTCTATCCTTCAATCTAAAAATCCTTCTTCCTGAAAGCCCCATAATTCCAGGAAATAATTTACAAGAATTAGTGGTCTTGACATGAGAAAGATTCTGAATGCTTACAAAGTTAATACTATTTCATGATGATTCCTACTGGGTAAACAGAATCTACTGTTTGATGCATCTACGGAGAGCTGTGATGGGGATGAAGTCACTGGCTTCATCAATTCATTTATCTTGGTTACCCTAAAAAGCTGTACGCACTCCAACAGTTTGGCTTTGTACAGGGATGATGGCCTGAAAACTTCAAGCTTATAAACAATTTCAAAGAGTTTGACTTAACTTTAACTGTTACCATCAATTTAGCAAAGATGTGCTTTCTGGATGTCATTCTAGACCTAAGACAAGCAAGCACCACCCCTATAGAAAATCTAATGAGGAAAGGAAAACTGATTATAGCTATAAGAATCCAACCACCTCAGCTGTAATTAGAAACCTTGTCACAGGCTGAGTGGAAGAATTTCCAATCTCTCAATGGAGAAATCTTTAGCAGGCCCACATTCTACTATAATGAGGCTCAAGTGAGAAGTGACTTTACTGGTAAGTTACCACCACCTCAAACTTAATGAATGTTAGAAGTGAAAGAAAATGTGGTTCAAATCGCCATGTGATCTAGACACATGTACTAATGTAGCTGGAAACTTCTTGATGCTACTTAAATAGTATTTTCCAAGAACCTATAGATATGAGCTTTTTAATTCCTATAACATCAAGGTTAGCAAGTCATGTTCAGAAAGTACTGATTCCATTACATAGAGCAATAGAAACAAATATGCACTCACATAGTCTCCACCTCCAGCCCTACCTCTAACTGTTAAAATTCCATGAGCTACTCACTAGTAGTATCTTACTACTTAAGGGCTGTAGACCCTCACATCATTGAATGATATTATGTAATTCTATGAGATATTATATGAGCATAACAGCCAATTTTTCAATGGTAGATTTACACAACACATGCATTCTTTCAGATGCAGGGAATGTGTAAAGTTTCTGTCTTTACTCCTTTTCATATGGATACTCTAAGACCAAGGAAATGATTGGGGTCGATGGCATCCACTACTGGTCTTGTACCTAAGTCAGAAACCAATTATTTGTTCTTATTATTATTTACTGTTATCTTTAAGGTGGAAAGCTCGCAGGATCATTAGTATAATGGGAGAAATAATTAGTGGGATTTCTTCTAGCTCTTTATGTTCTGAGTCCAAATTCCATCAAGGTCGACTTTTGGGGCCAATAAAATAAATACTAGTTGTGCGCTGAGGTTGATGTAATTGAGTTACCCACTTTCTCAACCTTGTTGACTTGGTGCTAAAATTTGAAACCATTATTATTATAGTTATTTTTACTTTTATTATTATTGTTGTTGTTGTTGTTGTTGCTGCTGCTGTTGTTGTTGTTGTTGTTGTTGTTGTGACCAAATGCCATTCCATGTGGCTATTCTCATCAAAGCTTTATATATTGTCACTATCTTAGACAGATTTATGATTTATAATAATTATTTTTCTCTCACCTTTTTTGAAGTCACTCCTTTGATGGCCCTTTTATTAATTTGACATCTTAACAATCTCTGAACAAATACCAGAGACTGACCGAAGTGTGCATGTGTTTGCATATATGCACTGTTTGCATGCAAGCATGTGGATGTGTGTGTGTGTGTATATGCATGTATGTGTGTATCTGCATGCAGTGAATCATTTTTCTCTTTCCCACTCTCCTTCCAACTTGGCATTTCCTCTTCTGTAAGTGTGTTATTATTCTGCTATTATTACGTTCACAATAGTTATATTAATGCTTTTTCTGTGATATTTTATTTTATCATAGTCTAGAGACATGTATCTTAACCAGTTTGGACTTGTCTGAAGAAGTGGCTACACATTCTGGAAACTCCAGAATAACAGCTACTAGTCCAGCCAAAATAAACTATTTATATATAAATATATATATGTTATACAATATATATAATATTATATATGTACACACACGCACATACATTTATATATATATATATATATATATATATATATATATATATATATATATATATATATATATATATATATATATATATATATCGTGGCCGTTGCCAGTACCGCCTGACTGGTCCTCGTGCAGGTGACACGTAAAAGCACCCACTACACTCTCGGAGTGGTTGGCGTTAGGAAGGGCATCCAGCTGTAGAAACTCTGCCAAATTAGATTGGAGCCTGGTGTTGCCATCCGGTTTCACCAGTCCTCAGTCAAATCGTCCAACCCATGCCAGCATGGAAAGCGGACGTTAAACGATGATGATGATGATGATGTAGAAGCACTTTTTGAGTGTTGGACTTCACAGAGGCAATGACAAATGACTGGCACCTTTGGCAATATGCCATGCTCGAGAAGATGACCCATCGAGCCAAGTGAAATCATAGTCATGACAGATATGGGTGTCATGCAATTGGCACCCATGCTGGTGACATGTAGAAGCACCCTAGACACTCTTGGAGTGGTTGGTGCTAGGAAAGGCATCGAACCATAGAAACCATGCCAAATCATACTGGAACCTAGTGCAGTCCCTCAGCTTACCAGCCCTGGTCAAACTGTCCAACCCATGCCAGCATGGACAGTAGACATTAGATGATGAGGATGATAATGTTGATAAAGGATGTGTATAGTATTTGAGGACAAATTTGTCTTTCTAGGAAAACATACATATAATAACAGAAAATTACCAAATGCATAGGTAAAATGATGTATTGGGTAAAAAGTAGAAAAGGCATACAAAAGAGACAGGAACCAACTAAAAATGGGATCTGTGGAAAGTGAACCCAAGAGGTTGGAGGGTCCATGAAATGGTCGTACTATATGTTCCAAGTATCAATGCCATTGCAGGTGATTGAACCTAGGGGTACAAGTGAGAGGAAAAGAAAATATATAGAGTCCCTCAAGCACAAAAAATACTGTGTGTAACTAAAAAGAAAAAAGAAGTCTAAAAAGGGATGTGGGGGTGAAGAAAAAAATTATTGCTAAATGAAACTTAAGAGAGGAGATGTTGTAGGGAGTTAGTAATATTGATGCACCCTTCCCATGTGATGAGTGGAATAGCCAGTCATTATAAGTAAGGTGACGTTGGCCAGTATTGGGGTGTACATCTTAGACTGTGTTGAGTGTCATGTCTTACAGAGCTAATAGCAATGCTGCAATAACCGAAGTGGGGGTATTGACATACTGGCATACAAAGGATACAACAGTATGGCATTGATAATATCCGGGCTACATATGTTTCATAGTGAGCAGAAGAACCTCAGAAGTAATAAATATCCTACTTCTGAGGTTGCACTTGTTATGAAACATATGTAGACCGGATATTATCTTCTACTCCATTCTTTAACCCTTATATATATATATATATATATATATATATATATATATA
>NC_068997.1:44310159-44313536 GCF_001194135.2 Octopus bimaculoides
TGTATATATATATATATATATATATATATATATATATCATCATCATCATCATCATCATCATCATCATCATCATCATTGTTTAGCATCCTTCTTCCACACATGTAAATTTTGGGGACTAATGTCAATTATTGTGTTGAGAAAAACACATTCCCAATTTGGGCTGCCTGGTGTCATCCATGGTTGGGGTATGTTTCCGCTGGAATTCCGCATTGTTAGTTGAGGTAATAATAATTAATGAAGGAAACAGAAGATAGACTTAGCACTAGTCTTTATTCAGTACAACAATCGTTTTGACCCATCCTGAAGCTGTCTGTTGTGGGTAGGATATTGTGCATGTAGTTGTACTGCATCAATCTGTGAAGTTTGTGTCACATCAGGTACATGCATAAAGAAGGGGATGTCCTGCTAGATATACTGAGATGTCCTAGGCATATTGTTCATGCCTGCTGTATTTTGGTTATATATACGAGGTGAAGTTAGAAATTATCACCATATCTTTATTATTGTGACACTGCCTTCTGCACATGCATGCTTATAGTTGGTACTATTGTGGTCATGTGATCGAAGTTTGAGCCTGATCATGCCATTTTTCTTTCTGGCTTTACAGTGTAAGCATGGCCACTCCACTAGCAATGTGCACCAAAGAAGAACAAAAAGCAGTTATGCGATTTCTCTGGAAAATGGGTGTATGATCAAGAATACAAGATACAGTGCTTTGCTGGCCAACAAACTGAATGGAAGCAAGGTCTAGAATCAAAGGGCCTTAGAGTTAACCTAGCAAAACCAAAGCCTTAGTAAGTAGGAAGGCAGAAAAATCACAAATTCCTTCAAGTAGATGGCCCTGCACAATCTGTAGAAAAGGTGTAGTTAGAAACTTCATAAGTTGCACCCAGTGTAAGCTTTGGACACATTAAAGGTGCAGCAACATCAGAGGAAGGTTAATAGGGAAACTAGCTTTTGTATGTGGAAGGTGCTCAGGTACAATAAACGCCGAAAATGTGCAGAAAATAGACTCCGTCAATTGCCAGTGGGGCAAGCTAGAGATAGTAGATAGCTTCCTTTATCTAGGTGACCAAGTTAGCGTGGCTATGAGAATAAGATTAGGCTGGGCAAAGTTGAGAGAGCTCTTACTCCTGCTGGCAACAAAGGACTTCCCTCTCAAAGTGAAAGGCAGATTGCTTGATACCTATGTGTGAACAGCTATGCTGCATGGCAGTGAAACATGGGCTATAACAGCTGAGAGCATGTGTAGGCCTCGCTAAATGTACAATGTCAGTGTGCATGTTCGACAGAGTGTAAGCATCTTGAGAGGAAAGTTAGGCATAAGAGGCATCAGATGTGGTGTGCAAAAGAGACAACTGTGGTGGTATGGTCATGTGATACGTATGGACGAGAACAGCTGTGTAAAGAAGTGCTGACCTCTAAGTGTGGAGGGAACCTGTGGTAGAAGTAGACCCAGGAAGACATGAGACGGTGTAGTGACACATGATCTTTGAACTTTGAGCCTCACAGATGCAATGATGACCGAGATCTTTGATGATGTGTTGTGCTTGTGAGGATCTGTCAAGCCAAGTGCACCCGTGCTGGTGGCATGTAAAGAACATCTTTTGAATGTTAGGCCTCACAGAACAAAGTGGCTGAGTTTCTTTTGGGTGTTGGGCCTCAGGAGGCAAGCTAGCTGAATTTCTTTCGAGTGTTGGCCCTCACGGAAGCAATGACCAAGACCTTTGGCATTATGTCATACTTGAGAAGAAGACCCACCAAGACGGGCAAAATCGCACTTGTAGCAGATACTGGTGTCACACAAATTGGCACCCGTGTCGGTGGTGCATAAACGCACCCTGGTATCACGCAAACGGTACCCATGCTGGTGGCACATAAAAACACCCATTACACTCTTGGAGTGGTTCGCGTTAGGAAGGGCATCCAACCATAGAAAACCATCCAGCCGTAGAAAACCATTCATCTGTGGAAAACCACATCAGACTGGAGTCTGGTGCAGCCTTCCAGTGTGCCAGCCCAGTCAAACTGTCCAACCCATACCAGCATGGACAACGGACGTTAAATGATGATGATCTGAAGGTTCATGGCTTAGTCGTTAGGATGTTAAGCTATCAATCATAGGTTGTTGGTTCAATTTCTTGGTTAAGTAACATGTTATATATCCTTGAGCAATGCATTTCATTTCATGTTGCTCCAGTGCCTATTGTGTGTTGGTGTAGTTCTCCCTCCCTGTGGCAGTCACAGCTTTATCAATCCAATGAGTTAAAGAAGAATGTGCTTAGAAGGTGCCTGTGTCTGCTGTTATGATTATGCAGTTGTCACAAACAATTAGTGAAAGAATCATACAGGTCATTAGGTCATACTCACTTGTGTGTAATGCTATGGTTATTATATATATAATATATGTGTGTGTGTGTATAAATATGTATGTTGTTGGCACTCCGTTGCTTACGACGTCGAGGGTTCCAGTTGATCCGATCAATGGAACAGCCTGCTCGTGAAATTAACGTGCAAGTGGCTGAGCACTCCACAGACACGTGTACCCTTAACGTAGTTCTCGGGGATATTCAGCGTGATACAGTGTGACAAGGCTGACCCTTTGAATTACAGGCACAACAGAAACAAGAAGTAAGAGATAGAGAAAGTTGTGGTGGAAGAGTACAGCAGGGTTCGCCACCATCCCCTGCCAGAGCCTCGTGGAGCTTCAGGTGTTTTCGCTCAACAAACACTCACAACGCCCGGTCTGGGAATCGAAACCGCAATCCTATGACCGCGAGCCCGCTGCCCTAAACACTGGGCCATTGCGCCTCCACATATATGTATGTATACATAAATATATGTACATATATATGTGTGTGAGTGTGTCTGATTGCGTGCATTTGTGAAAGACGTATGACACAACACTAAGACGTATATAATTGATTTTTTTTTACACGTCATATATTATTATAAAAGTGTGGTATCAGCTGTCTTGATCGGGAAGTGCTAAGCATATATATATGTATGGCTGGATGGTGTGGTTGCGTGCGTGTGCTAATGTCCATATATAGGGCTTTCCTATAAGTAGGTTATCTCCCTTGGCTAGGCAGCGCTCCATGTAGATAATTAAACTTCCGGAGGCTAACCCACGCCATTGTTATTGTTTTACGCCTTATCATGGATATAAAGCAGCTTGATGATTCAGCTATCGAAGTACTTACTGTGTCTGAGTTAAAGAAATATTTAAGATTATATGGACAGTATGTTACTGGAAGAAAGGTGGACTTGACTGAAAGGTTGAAAGGAATAAAAATTCTGTCAATGAAGAATGTCAACAAAGTAAATTCATCGGACGATAAGTCTGAAGTATCGGACGATACTTCAGACAGGAATAA
>NC_068997.1:44313548-44316698 GCF_001194135.2 Octopus bimaculoides
AATTTCACAGATAATGACATAATTACCTCGTGCTATGGATGAAAGCAAAGCAACAGTTAAGGAGTGGCATATTTTACCACGACAGACACGTACACAGCATCGAATACCACGATGTGAGTGAAAGCTGCTCTCACTGTATTGTCCGGTGTCTGGTAATCCCTTCGATACCGACATCAAACCAAAAAAAAAGAATCCTGACCACAGAGTGTGGGTAATTATGTCAAATGTCACTGGCAATGTGCATTCAGCTGATTGTAACTGTTAAAGCAAGTCACTGAGCATGCGTACATGTCATACGGGAGAGTTCCAATCAGGGGTGGATAACACCTTATAGGAAAGCCCTATATATATATATATATATATACATATGCATTTATGTTTATGCACTACAATATCAGTGAAAATCAACACCACCTCAGGCATCACCTCTATCATCATTATCATCATCATCATCATCATCATCATCATCACCATCATCATCATCATCATCACCATCATCATCACCATCATCATCATCATCATCATCATCATCATCATCACCATCTTTATTGGGACCCGTTCTTCGGGTCGGGCCAGCTGCTAGGATCGGATACCGCAGGACAGACTCGTGCAGTGGAAGGAAAACGAGGTAAAGTGATTACTTCTACTTGCACGCATACACCACACATTTCTTCCTTCTGCAGGTTTGTCTTGTGGCTCTGAGTTTGTCTGTCTCATAGTCTGCAGTTGCTAGTCTCTCATTCATACTGAGTGATAGATTCTTCACGGAAGAAAGACAAATTATTCACAACCCATCTGTCTATCCTGTTTCTTGATGAGTATGAAGTCAATTTCAGAATGAGACAGTTGAGAGCTGCTGCTTGGACACGGATAATTTCACATGGCTTACTGGACATTTGGCCTGTTTTGGCGACTACTTTTTAGGGTGGGGGGGCGCCACCACCCCATACATACATGGATGCATGCACATGTACACATATATGTGTATAAATATACGCATACAGATAGATAAATAGATAGATAGATAGATAGATAGCGAGAGAGAGAGAAAGGAGAGGGAGAGAGAGAAGGAGATGAGAAAGGACTGAGGAATGGAAAGAGAGAATGTGAGAAACATTTAAACATCTGATGTCAAACAAGTAAGGGGCACCAAATCATTGATGCCAAATGGACAGCACCAAAGAGGTCTTGTATGTTAATTGGATTCGTTAAGTGATCTGGTGGCTGACCCGTTTTTTGAATCTAGTGTTACTGGTAGTAAGGAAATTTTTGTTATCAAACGATCTTGATCCATTCTCATTCTTCATTTCACATCCATAACCAGTGTAGCTGTCATATTTTTTGCTCATTAAAGCCACCAGACGTTATAATGAGGTCACCAGCTAATATAATAAAATTGCTGTCATTCATTATTGAAGTGGTTTGTGAGAAGAACTCATTCAAATAGTCCTTTGTTTATTGTTATACCTGGTGCACATGTAGATATAATTGTTACTATCATACTGCTGATGCGTTCTCTAACCTTAATTATTTTACCAATTACTTCATCTGTTCATTTTTTTCCCAACAAATATGTATACAGCAACCAACTAGCTATTATACACTCAGAAGAATTCATACTTACAAGCAGGACCCATGAATATTTCCTGGAATTAATAGCAAACCTATTGGGTTATTTCTGGAAATTTTATCCAAAAAGCCTGAAAGTGTAGGCTGTGTTTGTCTGTATCAAAAGATAATCATTCACCTTCTATTCATTGAAAAGTGAAGGAAACTGGAATACAATGATTACTTAATGTACTTTATATCTTTTTATTTTAAATTCAAATTATGATGAGAGTAAACAAACAAAGTTTGCTTTAGAAGTGTTGAGATGTCTAGAAAGTTAAGGAAGTAATTTTTTATTCTCAAAGGCAGGATAATGCTAATAATATAGCATGAACAGGATAAACTACCCATATTTTGCAGAAAAATGTGTTGACAGCCAGCCATGCGACTCAAAATTACATCCTTGTGATTATGCGTCACAGTGCTCTACCTTTAAGCTAAACTGCCCCAACAACAAAGTCTTCTGCAAATTTAGGATATATAAATCTAGCTTTATAAGATGCTATCATACATTAAATTCAAATTACGATGAAAGTAAACAAGGTTTGCTTTAAGAAGCATTGAGATGTCTAGAAAGTTAAGGGAGTAATTTTATATTCTCAAACGCAGGATAATGCTAATAATATAGCATGGACCTATATACTTCCCACACAGCCACGCCTGTGCCTATATATACTTTATATAAATTATGTTATATGTAAAGAAACATAAGTTTGTTTTTGAAGCATTGAAATGAATTGTAGAACAAGTAAAGGGATATATTTTTCAATGCGTAAATACTGATGGAACAGCATATATAGGAGAAAATCCTTTTAAAGCAGAAAAACTTGTCAGCAACCAGCAATAAGGATCGAACCGACAAATTTTTCTGCTCTAAAAGGATTTTATCCTATATATGCTGTTCTGTCAGTATTTACGTGTTGAAACATATATCTTTCTATTTGTTCAATACATTTCAAAGCTTCAAAACAAACTTATGTTTGTCTACATATGACGTAATTTATATGACATCTAGCATTTCTGGATGACTTTGTAACTTCTAAAATTGCTGAAGAATTTGTCAGTCGGCAGTTTAGCTTAAAGGTAGAGCACTCTAACCAGATATTAGAGGGGTGTGAGTTCGATCCTCATGGCTGGTTACCAACAAATTTTTCTGCTTTAAAAGGATTTTCTCCTATATATGCTGTTCCATTTGTATTTACACATTGGAAAATATATCCTTCTACTTGTTCTACAATAATTTATGTACTTTATGCACAATTTTATAGACTTAATACACAGCATTCATAAAATAAATATTCACTCTTATTTCTCCATTTTCCCCGTAAACAGAAAAAACTATATTTTAAAATTTACATGGTCGCAATTTCATATCTAGAAACAAAAGTTTTATTGTAAAATTAATTATGTTATATGTAAAATATAGGGGTCACAATTTCATGGAGGTAAAAATTAAAGCAACATGGCATACCCAGAAAATCACATTGTTGGTAACTTATAAGCCTTCATTAGGTGTCTTGGGGAAATTTTGAACCTGGGTTC
>NC_068997.1:44324353-44325442 GCF_001194135.2 Octopus bimaculoides
TCTCTCCATATATGTATATATATATATATATATATATATATATCATGGTACAGAAAACTCTTTTTTCAATATTTAGATGGCTTCCAGTGCTCCATGTCAGCTAACTTTTTCTCAACTACAGCATCATTTTTTATGCTCTTCACCACCATTGAGTGTTCACTAATACACTAAGCTGTTCCTGAAAGAAAAAAAAAAGTGATATATAAAATTGTCAAATTTAGCTCACATACCCTGTATATATATATAAGAATATATACTGTGGTATAATGCAGGATACTAAACTTCTAGAGAGGCAAGTGTATGGAATAGGAACCAAGTTATTACAATGAAATTACATATTTATACAATTGAATGGACAAAAGAAAGAAAAAGACACTCAACAGGTTTAGTAGGAGTTATGTATTATTATTTAAAACAGTTTGGATTCAGCTCCATGCCATTTAAAGTTTCACAGGCCTCTAACAGAAGCTCATTTCTTTTATCTAAAGCCTGAAAGAGATGGATTTCTGTCAGAAGTTGCTTGGAGCCAAATCAAACTGTTTTAAATAAGACTAGATATATATATTTCATCATGTTAAACTGTTATCCCAACACATTTTTTCTCTCTCCATTTTTTTGCCTCTCAATTCTTTCTGCTGAAGTGCGTAGGCTCAAAACGTCAAAGACCTTTTCATTCTTCCCAACCATTAAAAACTAATACATCTTCTTGTTCTTTCACCTGTCTTTGTCTTTTTGATGTGTGGTAAGTAGCTTGCTTACCCTTTTATGTTTGTCTGTCCTTGTTCGTCCCCTCTTAGTAATGCCTTTATGGCAAATATTTATGAAATGAAATAAAGTAGCTTGCTGATCAACCACATGGTTCTGGGTTCAGTTCCACTGCGTGGCACCTTGGGCAAGTGTCTTCTACTATAGCCTTGGGCCGACTAAAGCCTTGTGAATGGATTTGGGGAACAGAGACTGAAAGAAGCCCGTTGTATTTATGTATATGTGTGTGTGTTTGTGTGTGTATTGTAAAGTTCAAATGGAGCTGGACTTCAAGTCTCACCTATTCCTCTTGTTTAACCAACAAAGGAATATTTGCCTACAAAT
>NC_068997.1:44325723-44327092 GCF_001194135.2 Octopus bimaculoides
ATATCATGGTACAGGAAACTCTTTTTTCAATATTTAGATGGCTTCCAGTGCTCCATGTCAGCTAACTTTTTCTCAACTACAGCATCAATTTTTATGCTCTTCACCATAGAATAAGTACTAGGCTTACAAAGAATAAGTCCTGGGGTTGATTTGCTCATCTAAAAGGTGGTGCTCCCGCATGGCCACAGTCAAATGACTGAAACAGGTAAAAGAATAAAAGAATATGTGTGTGTGTGTGTGTGTGTGTGAATGTGTGTGTGTGTGTTTGTGTGTGTATTGTAAAGTTCAAATGGAGCTGGACTTCAAGTCTCACCTATTCCTCTTGTTTAACCAACAAAGGAATATTTGCCTACAAATCCCTCTATATATGGAAGAAAGATGTGTCAAAAGAATGGAATGTGTAGGATGGGTTTTACAATTCATAAAACATTTTAAAGAAAGGAGTAATTATTTCATTTGTGGGTGGGCAGTAAGCTAAACATTGGTGAAAGGTCAAGAAACAGATGAAAAAGATGGGTCAGAGTAAGGACTGCTGAAAAGAAGTGGAAAAGTGGGGGAAAGAATGATAATGTTCATTGATATAGGTTGCTGAAGAAAGTACTTAACTTTCTGAATGAGTGTATGTATGTTTGTGAATATGTCATCACATTGAAATAAGTAGTGGTTGGCAACAGAGAAGGTACCTGGTCATAAAAAAACTATATTTCAATGTACCTTTGTCTGATCCATATAAGCAAGGAGAGGTAGATGTTAAAATGATGACAATGATGATGATGATGATGATGATGATGATGAAGAAGAAGAGAAGGAGGAGAAGCAGGAGGAGAACATTTATAGGGTAGTCTTAGTTTAGTGCAGTGGTTTTCAACCACTTTTTGCCAACGGACCCCTTTGATTCGTACTTTATTCTACTGGTCCCTCACAGCTATTTAATGAAATCCTAGAAATCTTAGGTGTGGGTGTGTGGTAAGAAGTTTGCTTCCCAACCACATGATTCCAGGGGCAGTCCCCATTGTGTGACACCTCAGGCTGATCAAATCTGTGTGAGTGGATTTGGTTGATGGAAACTGAAAGAAACCAATTGTATACACACACACACACACACACACACAAACACACACACATATATATAGGATTTCACATATATATATATATATATGTATATATATATAACCTCGTGTATATCGTTGGCGATTTTTTCTTCCTCCGTCTTCCCTTCTTTGGACTTTCCTATATTTCCGATGAAGAACTCTGCTCGAAACGTCAAATTCTCTTTCTTTCCTTTCCTGAGCGTCCAGTAACACAATATCTGTATCACGTCCTCGTGTTGTTGTTTTTTGTTGTTTTATTTTGTTGTTTTTCTTGTTTA
>NC_068997.1:44327315-44330171 GCF_001194135.2 Octopus bimaculoides
TATATATATAATTATGTGTATTTCTTCTATCTTAATGAATAAAAATTCTTCTGATAGAATAAATGGGTTAATAGAAACCAATGTAGCAAAGAACACAAAATAACTGTGGTTAGCTCCTGTTTTTAAGGCAGGAACTCCTTGAAATTTTGGGTATTTGAGTATATTTAAGAATTTAAGGATTGGAGAAAACGCATGTTATAATTGCATACTTTATTCCTACATATGTTTCAAAGGATTACAACCTGTGTGATCCATAGGGATCTTTGATATTAAAATTGTAACCTTCATAATGAGTAAAAGAGTAAAGAGCATGTGCGTGTATATGTGTTTGTGTGTGTTTGTGTCTGTGTTTGTCCTCCACCATCTCTTGACAACTGGTGGGCTTACATTTCTGCAACTTAGCAGTTTCACAAATAGAGATTGAGAGAATAAGTATCAAGCTTAATATAAAAAAAACAAGTACTGGGGTCAATTCCTTCGACTAAAAATTCTCCAAGGTGGTGCTCCAGCATGGCCGCAGTCTCACAACTGAAACAATTAAAAGATAAAAATAAAAGAAATATCATGAGGAATTGTATTTAAAAAATTGCTAAAATAGGCGCAGGAGTGGCTGTGTTGTACATAGATTGCATACCAATGACAAGGTTCCGGGTTCAGTCCCACTGCGTGGCACCTTGGGTAAGTGTCTTCTACTATAGCCTCGGGCCAACCAAAGCCTTGTGAGTGGATTTGGTAGACAGAAACTGAAAGAAGCCCGTCGTATATATGTATATGTATATATATGTATGTGTGTGTTTATGTTTGTGTGTCTGTGTTTGTCCCTCCAAACATCGCATGACAACCGATGCTGGTGTGTTTACGTCCCCGTAACTTAGCGGTTCGGCAAAAATAGACCGATAGAATAAGTACTAGGCTTACAAAGAATAAGTCTTGGGGTCGATTTTCTCGACTAAAGGCGGTGCTCCAGCATGGCCACAGTCAAATGACTGAAACAAGTAAAAGAGTAAAATATTTTGTGCATTGTAGGAATATAATTGATTTATGGTACATAAATTCTAACAGTAAAATCTTACATGGACTTCTAAAGCTCATGTGGACCCCAGTTCAGAACCCCTTGTTTAAAGAATAAGATTTAGTATAATTTAGTAGTACTATGAATTTGTAGTTTACTATTTAGCATTTTAACCATCCATATTCGACCTAAATATTCTACCTGTTTAATGTTTAAACTAACTGGATCTGGTCTCTCACACCTGCCCAGAAATGCCATTCTAAAAATAAACAACATCATCAGAATCTTAAAACTGAGATATTGCATGGTTAATTACCAAAAATGTGAATAAATAAGCCTTAAATTTGACAAAGTAATCTAAATGCTAACTGGTTAAATTAGATATATGGGAAAGGAAACTGTGGATGGAGGTAGAATAACATGTGTATGTTTGCCTGTGTGTATGGATGTGTGTGTGTGTGTGTGTGTGTGTATGTATGTTTGCCCGTGTGTTTGTGTGTATGGATGTGTGTGTGTGTGTTTGTGTGTGTGTGTATGTTTGCCTGTGTGTTTGTGTGTATGGATGTGTGTGTGTGTGTGAGTATGTTTGTGTGCATGGATGTGTGTGTGTGTGTGTTTGCCTGTGTGTTTGTGTGTATGGATGTGTGTGTGTGTGTGTCTGTGTGTGTGTCTGTGTGTGTATGTTTACCTGTGTGTTTGTGTGTATGGATGTGTGTGTGTGTATGTTTGTGTGCATGGATGTGTGTGTGTGTTTGCCTGTGTGTTTGTGTGTATGGATGTGTGTGTGTGTGGATGTGTGTGTGTGTTTGCCTGTATGTTTGTGTGTATGGATGTATGTGTGTGTGTGTATGCTTGTGTGTGTCTGTGTCTGTGTGCGTATGTTTGCTTGTGTGTTTGTGTGTATGGATGTGTGTGTGTGTATGTGTGTGTGTGTGTGTGTGTGAGTGTTCAGAAAAAAAAGAATGCTAAGGAACAATTAAAGGCAAAGGAAGTTAGTCAGTAAATATGAGAATGAGTATGGATAAATAAATAAACAAATAAATAGATGAATATAACAAATAAATAAATAAATAAATAAATAAATAAATAGATTAATGTAATAATTATAAATATGACTTGTAAGGCAGAGACAAAACAATAAGAATACTGAACACTGGCAAAATGGTAGATGTGAAAAAAAAAAGAAAGGCAATTACAAAATCAAAAAAGAAATATGTAAATGAAGACAAGAAGAAAAAAACCCAAAAAGGAGAAAAACAGAAACATAAAAATAAACAAGAACAAAAGAGGAGGGGGCAAAAAAAGGAGATGATTGTTGTCTTGAGAACAGGTTTATGTGTAACTCAGTCTCTCTCACACATACACAAATATGCATGTGTGTGTGTGTGTGTGTGTGTGTGTGTGTGTGTGTTGGTCACAACAGAGAAAGAGAGTGAGTGGGAGATAGGCTTCGTCAGATTTAAATATCAGGCTGACTGCATATTTTACCTGTGTGTAGTTGGATATTATTTGATGTTAAACAGATATTTTGTGTGTCCTGTAGAAAAGAGAGGTAAGTGAAGATATCCTTTTGGTTGGGATGGTGGTCCTCATGGGGTTATGATACCCGGATGCTATTATGTATATATATATATACACACACACAAATACTTGCACATTAATGCGATATGCATGTATGCATATGTCTATCCGTCTGTCTCTCAATATGTTCATACTGTTGCACGTTAAGCATGTTTGTATATATATCTTTTTATAATATATATATATATATATATATATATATATATATATCATCATCATCACCTCCAAACCTTCCAATATATATATATATATATATATATATA
>NC_068997.1:44330225-44335509 GCF_001194135.2 Octopus bimaculoides
TATATTGGAAGGTTTGGAGGTGATGTACAGAAATTATATTATAGAAAAAAATTAAGGTACTCAGAAATCTGGATGTTTGTACATTTACAGATTTTTATTAATGTCACATGTTTTATAAATTAAATAAAGCGCTTTTCACCTAATCGTGTAGGATTTTCAAATTGTTTTTATATATATATATATAACTCACACACATGCACACACACACACACACACACACACACACACACACACATAAACAGCAACACACATGCATGCATGCATGCAGACAAACTATCACACACACATGTGTAGAAATAAAAATGGAGCTTCTACATGGTCACTAAATATGTTAAAAAAAAGCAGCCAAACCTCCCTCTAATGTAGTCCTAGATACGTTATTCCTGAGAGCAACTCTTTCAATTACAGATCTGATCGATCAGTACTGACCTAGGGTTGTATAATTACAGATACACTCAGATATAGGGGTAGATGGACCGTGAACGAAAGTACCCTATGACAGTGTTCTGCATGTTAAATACTGTTACAGCTGTCTCACACAAGTGTAAAATTGAGAATAACAAAACTTTGACTGAGTAAGATTACCCCTCACTTCTTCTCTCTACCTAATGTCAAAGATATGTAGTACATTTCTGTAATAATCTGAGTCCAGACTGAAAATTTTCTTAATTGGATAAAAAAAATACCAGCCTAGGTTCAAACTGAGGCAGGCACCTGCTTTGAAAAATCTGTTTTTTACTGATTTTATTTTTATGAAAATTTCTCTAATTGAAAAAAAATTCATCCCATGTTTAAATTGAGGTAGAGAACTTCAATGTAAGTTCCTCGTTTATGAAAATTTTTCAAATTGATTAAAAAAACCCAGGTTTTCAAACTGAAATAGAGACCTGCTATAATAGATTTACAGATCTGTTCAGTGGCTGTGTGGTAAAGTAGCTTGCTTACCAACCACATGGTTCCAGGTTCAGTCCCCACTGCGTGGCACCTTGGGCAAGTGTCTTCTGCAATAGCCTCAGGCCGACAAAAGCCTTGTGAGTGGATTTGGTAGACGGAAACTGAAAGAAGCCTGTTGTATATATGTATATATATATGTGTGTGTTTGTTTGTCTTTGTTTGTCCCCCCACCATTGCTTGACAGCCGATACTGGTGTGTTTATGTCCCCGTAACTTAGCGGTTTGGCAAAATAGACCAATAGAACAAGTACTAGGCTTACAAAGAATACGTCCCGGGGTCGATTTGCTCGACTAAAGGCGGTGCTCCAGCATGGCCACAGTCAAATGACTGAAACAAGTAAAAGAGTAAAAGAAAGAGTAATGAAAATTTCCTTTATTTATAAAAATTCATCCCATGTTTAACTCGAGGCAAAGATTTTCCTAACTGGAAGAAATTCAGTCCAGGTTTAAATTGAGACGGAGAACTGTCAGGAAAGATTCGTAATCTTTTTTAAAGAAACTTATCCTAATTAGATAAATAAACTGGTCCTGGATAAAAAAAATTATGGCAGGGATTGCTATGCATGATTCAGTATTTGTTTATGAAAGTTTTTCTTATTGGAAACCCCACCCCAGCCCAGGTTCAAACTGTGACAAAAACTCCTAGACAAGACTAGACTTTTGCTTATGAAAATATTTTTAATTGATAAAAAATCCTGTACCGGTTAAAATTGAGATTGAGACTGGCTATGAAAGGTCCAGTTTTTGTTTATGAAAATTTTCCTAATGAGGGATAAACCCAATTTGGGTTCAGACCAAGGTAGGGACCTGCTACAGATACTCTTAGTTAATTAGTTTTTCAATTCAATATATTATGTACATGTAATACTACTGTATGGGAGCCTATAGACTAACATAGTCATGTTAACACAGATTCATGCATAAATACCTATGAAGATAGATACCCATACACATACAGACATAAACACACATACATAGATACTTTGAGACACAGATATTTTCACACATATACATACATATGTACATATATACAAACATACTCAATTTCAAGAAGTTCCATTAGCACATTTTTAGTCCTGCTAGGGACTTACAATCCTCCACACAAATGTGGCAATAGCAGTCATCTCGTGCTGACGGCTTCCAAAGCTGACATATGCCTTAGAGTGGCTGGCAACATGCAACATGTATCCAGTACAATCTGTCACACGATCAAGCCATCAAAGACTAGACCAGCAACCCCTGCCAAGCCTGCTTGGAAGGAAAGGAGAGTGGTTATTGTTGGATGCCTTGTAGGACACACACACACACACACACACTCAAGATATCCCTTCTAAAACAGGTATGGGTTATTAATGACCTGTAGGAACACTGCATTTCATTATGCAACCCTAATATACTACAAAGTATATTAAACGTTTTGTTGTTAAGTCAATACTGTGCTTGACTGTGGAGGCGCAATGGCCCAGTGGTTAGGGCAGTGGACTCGCGGTCATAGGATCACGGTTTCGATTCCCAGACCGGGCGTTGTGAGTGTTTATTGAGCGAAAACACCTAAAAGCTCCACGAGGCTCCGGCAGGGGATGGTGGCGAACCCTGCTGTACTCTTTCACCACAACTTTCCCTCACTCTTACTTCCTGTTTCTGTTGTGCCTGTACTTCAAAGGGTCAGCCTTGTCACACTGTGTCACACTGAATATCCCCGAGAACTACGTTAAGGGTTACACGTGTCTGTGGAGTGCTCAGCCACTTGCATGTTAATTTCATGAGCAGGCTGTTCCATTGATCAGATCAACTGGAACCCTCGACGTTGTAAGCGACAGAGTGCCAACACACTGTGTTTCACTGTAAAGGATAAGTGACAAGAAAGGCATCTAGCCTGTAAAACAATACCTCAGTTATGTATTTACTAGCATGGAAAACAGACATACGAACAAATGAATGAATGAACAATGATACCAAGATACACATACACACAATAAATACCAGCTCATACACAGAGGCTTATGAAGATGAATTTTCCAGTTGTTTGATCAACAAATCTATCCTCCTCCTCCTCCTCTTCCCACCACTCTGCTCATCACTCTTTTGAATATAGGCCACCATCAACAATATCTGACTTTCCAAGGTTCATCTGTCTCTGAGCAATCCTTTACTAACGGCTGCCAGTTGTTTTTTTTTTTCAACTTAGAATACTAGATTAAGCTGATGTGCTTCAAAAGGACACAGCTTGTGATATAACCCATCGACATTATATATACGCACATTATATATACACACATTATATATACACACGCTCATAATGGACAGTGAGAATGAGTGCTCAACACTGCAATAGTGGATAAATGCTCTTTATCTATGGCTTTACAAGACAACTGGTTCACAATTGTTCAAGTATCGCCACATGGAAGTCCTCGTGTATCCTCATCAAAAATTGAGACAAGTACCAACACTTCTATGTGACATGCTTGAACAATTGTGATGATTGCTTCACATGAAACCATTGGTTGCCTTGTTAACCCACAAAGTGTGTGTGTGTGTGTAACTTTGTCTGATGATAAAACAGTTACTTTTGTGAATTCTTTGCATGCATCACTTATGATTTTATTTTGTGACTTTTTGCCAAGCCATACTTTACTGATCAATCTGTATTGGTAAAAGTCTCCGTTTTCTGTTGGTAGTTGTTTTAATTCTTTTGGAGCATATTCTTCTCCTAACAAAGATAAAAAAAAATATACACGGTGCAGTGAATAAATTGTTATCTAATTTATGCAAAAAATGAAAATAACACCGACATCTCATTTTAACATATATTAACGAAAATTACATAAAAATATCTTGAAATACTAAAGAGTAAATTTATTCAATAAAATCGCCATTGGCTTCAACCACGGCCTTCAGACGACTTCGGAGTTTCCTGCAACTCTTCTGAACAGTTTCCTTGTTTAAATTGGTGAATGCTGCCATAATTCTTGCCTTCATTTCATCTTTGGTGTTACAAGGTGCTTTGTTGGTCTCTCAGTCAACTGTGCCCCACACAATAATTAAGGGAAATTGCAGTCTGGAGAGTAAGGTGGCCAGATGTTAGGGGTGATGTGGTCACAGAAATTTTCTGACAGCCATGACTAGGTTCTCCTGCTTGTGTGGCATGGTGCAGAGTCCTGTTGCCAGAAATATGGTCTTCCAGCAGTCAGTCTCTTGACCCAGGGCAGCACTACCTCCTCCAGGCACTTGATGTAGGCCTCCATGTTGAGTCTGAGGCCGTATGGGAAGATGAATGGAAGCATAACATTGCCATCACTAGTGATCACTCCAAACACCATGATGTTGACTGGATGTTTGATTTTTATCACTCTCGGTACATGTTTTGGGAACACAGCAAGCCAATGGTTGTTCTGTGTGTTCACCATCTGATCTTGACAAATTTTTCTGGTCTGAGAAAACCAAAGCATGTTCGGTTGGAGGGAATGCTTGAGTTTGTTCAAAAGCTTCATAGCATGGTTTTTTCCTCTTGTTCTTGATGGCTTGGGATAAAAATTGGCCCTTTCTCATCTTGTATGAGGAATACCAAATGTCTTCATGCACTATCTGCCTGATAAGAAACTCACACACTCCTGTGTCCCAGATGATGGACCTGGTTGACTTAGAGGGATCATTGTCAATCATTGCCTAGACCTCACAAAGAAATTCAGGAGTTCTTTTCTTATAAGAACGATCAGAGTGAGTTTTCTGAGCTGCTGTACCTTCGTAATCACCATTGGACTCATCCAACTCTTTCCAAATCTTCTGTACTCTCCTCAAATTATCACCCAAACACTCTGAAATGTTCATATCGGAGCTTCCAGTGTGAATACCAAGCAGTAGAGCATATTGTTTGCAAATTTCTGGCAGAGTGAATTGCATCATGATGCTGTTTTTCTCACAGGCAGTACCCAACTGACCCTACCATACTGTGTAGTCCACAAAATCAAAAAGAAACAATGCACATGCATGAAATTAAAAACATAAAATGGCAACAATTTATCCATCACACCCTGTATATTTAGCACTGGTATGACTGATTGAGAAGCTTACTGTACAACCATCTGGTTACTGGTTCAATTGTCTTCTACTATAGCCCCAGATTGACCAATGTTTGTGAGTGAATTTGGAAAACAGAAAGTGTGAGAAAGCTCAAAGTATATTAACGTCATTTAACGTCCGCTTTCCATGCTAGCACGGGTTGGACGATTTGACTGAGGACTGGTGAAACCAGATGGCTACATCAGGCTCCAATCTGATTTGGCAGAGTTTCTACAGCTGGATGCCCTTCCTAATGCCAACCACTCATATA
>NC_068997.1:44335802-44336884 GCF_001194135.2 Octopus bimaculoides
AATATATAATATAAAATAAAATAAAATAAAAATGGATGGCACCATGAAAGAAAGTATTGAATGTAGATGAAATATTGAGTGTTCAATATAAAGGATCAAATATATAAATATATAAATATAAATATATAAAGGCGACTCGAGTTTCAGGGCTATTTCCCTTCGTCATGGCCGGTATGACAGACTTTAACAGACAGTGTTGGAACTCTTTTAAACAAAATAATATATTCCTCTATACACAATCATACAAAAAAACCCACCTTTTTTGTATTTATTTTTACTCGCATATATATATATATATATATACACAGATGGTTGTATGTGAGTGTGTGTCTGTGTGTCTTTGTGTTTGTTTCTCTCCTTGTTCTGCTTAACAACTGAGGCAATTTGTTGGACTAAACCCTCCAAGGCAGTGTCCCAGTATAGCTGTTGTCCAATGACTGGAACAAGTAACAAGTTAAAGAATACAAGATCCATCGATATAACTACATTCTCTTTATTAGTGTCTTTAATTGTCAATCCATTATAATTTTTCAAACCAGTTATGCTGGTGCTGGTGGCATGTAAAAAGCGCCCAGTCAACCAGTATACTCTGTAAAGTGGCTGGCATTAGGAAGGGCATCAAGCTGTGGAAACCATGCCAAAGCAGACTATGAAAGCTGGTGTGGCCTCTGGCCTTGCAAGCTCCTGTCAAGCCGTCCAACCCATGCCAGCATGGAAAATGGAATTCGAATGATGATGATGATGGTGATGATGATTCAGTAGTTCTGAAGTTTGACTTAATTTATCTTTATCAGTTTCATCTCAAGAGCTGCGTCCATGCTGGGGCACTGCCATTAATTCTTTGTTTTTGTATAGTATTCATCATCACCATCATCATCATCGTTTAACGTCCGCTTTCCATGCTAGCATGGGTTGGACGATTTGACTGAGGGCTGGTGAAACTGGATGGCAACACCAGGCTCCAATCTGATTTGGCAGAGTTTCTACAGCTGGATGCCCTTCCTAATGCCAACCACTCAGAGAGTGTAGTGGGTGCTTTTATGTATCACTCGCACGAAGGCCAGTCAGGCGGTACTGGCAAC
>NC_068997.1:44337381-44341476 GCF_001194135.2 Octopus bimaculoides
CTTAGTAAACTAGTAATCGTTATTATTCTTTCAAAATTAGTCTCAGTTATCATTTTCTTCAAGGTTCTAAAACCTTATCTTTAATTTCAGTGTAATAAGATTGCCAAAAAGGTATTCTTTTATTCTTTTATTCTTTTATTCATTTACTTGTTTCATTCATTTGACTGCGGCCATGCAGGAGCACCACCTTTAGTCAAACAAATTGACACCAGGATTTATTCTTTCTAAGCTTAGTACTTATTCTATTGGTCTCTTTTTGTCGAACCACTAAGTTACAGGGATGTAAACACACCAACATTGGTTGTCAAGTAATGGTGGAGGGTCAAAAACAGATACAAACACACAAATATATATATAAATATATACATATATATACACACACACATGTGCGCGCACACACACACACACACGCACACACATATATGGCGGGCTTCTTTCAGTTTCTGTCTACCAAATCCACTCACAAGGCTTTGTTCAGCCTGAGGCTATAGTAGAAAACACTTGTCCAAGGTGCCATGCAGTGGGACTGAACCCAGAATTGTGTGGTTGAGAAGCAATCTTCTTACCACACAGCCATGCCAGCAAGCAAATCTTTTTTTTCCCCTTTACTGTTTGGTATACTTCTATTGTTAATAACTTTTTTAAATAAATAATAATAATAATACATTTCTTTTATAACAACAACAACAACAACAATAATAATAATAATAATAATAATAATAATAATAATAATAATAATAATAATGTACTGAGAAGAGCATTATCGTTGTGAAAACAACATCCAATCATGAATTTTTTTTATTTATTAATTTTTTTTCTTTTTTTTTTTAATACATATTTTACCTGTGAATTTGCGTGTGTAAACTGGGAATGCATACAATGAGTTTCTCTGCCCTAGGTGTACGGAAAACACCCAAGCAGTATTTTTTGAAGTTTTCCTATAACTTTTCTTATATGAAATTGTTACTAGATAACTTTGTACGTGTAGTAGATCAAACGTGGAGAGGGATTACAGGTAATTAGATCAGAGGAGCAGAATTATTTTGATTCCATATACACAGTTTTCAGTGCATTAGGTACATAAACTCACACACACACACAGAAACACAAATACACATACATGCACGTGCATGCAACACACACACACACACATGGCTGTTGTTAATGAAAAGAACAAACAATGGAAGACCAGTGATGCCAAAAATCACTACAATTTCAAGGTGTGATCTGAAGAAAATTGACTTGCTATTTTTAGCAGACTAAGTAACCACACACAACCTACCTCATTAAATGAAAGGAAGTAAAATTTCTCTCTCTCTCTCTCTCTCTGTCTATACACCATCGCTAGAAGGGGACTTAACTCATGTTTGCAAATTGTGTATTTCTCTGACTTTAAAATTGTTAGAAGTTATGGTTTAAAATTATTTTTAATGCAAAAATTCACCTGTTAGGAAGGAAGAAAAAAACAAAAAACTAAATGGCCGATTCTGGGTATTTTCGACCATGAGGAATCCATTGGTGCGACTCCCAAATTGCTATCTTGTAAGGTGTGGATTTCTATAGATGCAAGACACACACACACACACACACTCACAAACTCAGCTTTACAATATGTACTGATGTGACATATGAATAAAAATGTGTAAATGTACAACCATCCAGACATCTGAGTACCTAATTATTATTTTTTCTAAGATCATCATCATCATCATCATCATCGTTTAACGTCCGCTTTCCATGCTAGCATGGGTTGGACGATTTGACTGAGGACTGGTGAAACCGGATGGCAACACCAGGCTCCAGTCTGATTTGGCAGAGTTTCTACAGCTGGATGCCCTTCCTAACGCCAACCACTCAGAGAGTGTAGATATATATATATATATATATATATGTATATATGTATATATGTATATATATATATATATGCACACACACATACATACATACATACATAGAAAGCCAAGTTACTAGTGAGAGATTATCAATCTGGACAAAATACCTTATAAGCTCTCTATTAATACACCAAACTAACAATATTGTTTAGATTAGCAAAGAACTCAGAGTATTCTTGTGGTAAGGTCTGAGTTGATAGTTCATCATTATTCTATACAGTAAATCCATAGATGTGTTCCAGTTATACTGTTATGTTTACAGAGTGATAAAGAAGACAAGACATAAATAATGGTCATTACGTATTACTTTAGTGTAATAAATTTGGCTTACAGCTGTTTCCAGTAGTCATTATAAGTTGATTATTTATTGGTTTATTCAACTGGTCCATTGATCAGTTGAGAAATATTGAATGATCTAGCGAATTAATGTTACTTTCTTGTGTGTGTGTATATATATATATGTGTGTGTGTGTGTGTGTGTGTGTGTGTGTGTGTATGTGTGTGTGTGTGTGTGTGTGTGTGTGTGTATGTGTGTGTGTGTGTGTATGTGGGTGTGTGTGTGTGTGTGTGTGTGTGTATGTGTACACACAAAAACATATGATATTTTGAAGCAACATATTTGGAGTTAGTGAACTGTAGAAAAGCATAAATTTCCCACAATCCAAGTTAAGCGTTTACAACAGCTATTTCAATGGAATAAACATCAATGGTTTTTTTCATCTTGTATCCCAATGAAATGGATAACCTATCCATTTAAATTAATTTAGTATGTATGTTAATTATGTAATTATATAAATGCTGTTGAAAACTTATGACTCATATTACATTTAAGCTTTTCTGCTGCTTACTGTCATCATCATCATCATCATCATTATCATCATCATTCTCATTTTAATGTTTACTTTTCCATACTTGTATGGGTCAGATGAAGTTTATTGAGGCAGATTTTCTTCAGCTAGATACCCTCCCTGTTGCCAAATCATATCTGTTTTCAAGCAAAGTAATACTTCTCCATGGCCAGACATGTTGCAAAATGTTAAAAGGAATGATACTGTTTGTATGACAGTGAAAATCATTTACAACCATCACACAATGTCAAGACAAGGGGACATGAACATGTAAACATTCACACACACACACACACACACACACACACATATATACACATATACACAGGCTTCTTTCAGTTTCCATCTACCAAATCCACTCACAAGGCTTTGGTTGGCCCTAGGCTATAGTAGAAGGTAATAGACCAAGATGCTATGCAGTTGGGAAGCAAAGATCTTGCACAGCCATATTTGCACCTACATATATATATATATATATATATATATATATATATATATATATATATATACTAATACATCCATTTGTTGTTTACACCACATGTCTTTGTCTGTTGTATTTTCGTGAATTCTCCCATACATAGCATACGCTCACGTGGTCGCACCAGCTAATCCTGTCTCTACTCATCACACACGAACTTCTGGACTCTCTACCATTTTTCATTCTGGACTTTTTATTCTGAACTTTGCACTCTCTGGCTGCACCTCTCCTGCCTACGGATTACGCTGTCCCTATCTACTGATAAGAAATCGACGCAATACACCACGACGTCTGAATCTTTTGGACTTTATAACTTGTGTAAAACTTTTATTTTATTATTACTGACCCTTCTGTCCGACATTCGCCATGTTAGATTGCTGACCACTACACATATTTTTTTTCTCTCCTTGTTTCTCTCCTTATTTCTTTCTGTGTTTCTTTCTGTTGAAGAGCGTAGGCTCGAAACGTTAAGGACTTTCTCTATTCCCGAGCGTTATACTAATACATCCATTTGTTGTTTACACCACCTGTCTTCGTCTGTATTTGGCTTGTGATCGTAGGGTCATGAGTTCGATTCCTGGTGGCACAATGTGTCTTTGAGCAGACACTTCATTTCATGGTGCTCCAGTCCACTCAGGTGGTAAAAATGAGCAGTATTTGTATTTCAAAGGGCCAGCCTTGTTACACTTTGTGTCACGCTGAATCTCCCTGAGAAATATGTAAAGGGGTATGACCTGTCCATGTTTTTTCTTCTCCTTCTTTTGTATCATCTGTCTGGATGTTTTGTTGTCCCTTTTTTGTATCATCTAGCTGTCTGGACGTTTTGCGTTCTTGTCCCATTTTTTGTATTCCTTTATATATATATATATATATATAT
>NC_068997.1:44344085-44347359 GCF_001194135.2 Octopus bimaculoides
ATATATATATATATATAAATGCGAAAACTAATTTCTGTGTGTCAGTGTGTCACACTTAGACCGCCTCCCTCATCATTCAATGACACTCCTACTATTCCTCATTATGGGGTGAGAGTAATAGTAGGCATAGAGACACTGAGGGCGGTGGCAAAGAGAGAGAGAAAAAAGAAAAAGAGAGGGAGAGAAAGAGAGACAAATAAATTTAGGGAGAGTTGATGTTTTATTAAAAGTAGTAGTGTTGATGGTGGTAGTGGGAGTAATAATAAAAGAGAGAGAAAGAGGGAGATGATGTACAACTTTGTTTAACCATGTCTCTTTGACAGAGATTGCTATTGCCAACATACTGAACACTATCATTTTGCTTTATTTTTTGTTTTCTTTAATACACACACACACACATATATATATATATATACATACACACACACATGCACATATATATACATATATATATATATATACATACACACACACATGCACATGTATATCTATAAAATACACTCTCATTGAAATAAAGTTTCCCTAAAATTAAACAGCTAATATAATAAATGTGAATGTCAGTGTGTCATGCCTTTTCAACTTTAATAAATCCTTTTTACTGGAAGTACAAGGCCTCAAATTTTGAGGAAAGAGATTAAGTCGATTACATCAACCCCAGTACATAACTGGTACTAATTTTATCGACCTTGCAAGGATAAAAGGCAAAGTTGGCCTCAGGAGAATTTGAACTCAAAACCTGACAGCTGACGAAATACCGCTAAGCATTTCACCCAACGATCTAACGATTCTGCCAGTTCGCCACCTTAATATAATAATATAATAAATGTGAGTATCAGTGTGTCACACTTTTTCAACTTTACTCCTAGAGGCCGTAGCCCAATGTATCATATCATTTTGGAATCTAGCTGACTCCATTAGTAAATTAAGAACATTCTGGGCCGAATCCAGACCACAATCCTGAAATATTGGATTCCCAAGTTTTCATTACTGTGATTGTTTCCAGTGATTTTTTTTTTATGTGACTTTTTGTGACAAATTTTTTTGTGCGATAACAATATTTATAATCTAAAGGCTAACTCTGTGAGCATATCAAAAACATTTTGGGCCTATTCCAGACCTGCAATCCTGAAATTTTGGATTCCTATGTTTTCATTTACTGCGACTGATTTTGCCGATATTTTTTACATGATTTCTTGCGACGAATATGATCATCATTGGGAAATGACTCTGGAGGAAGCAATTGCAACAAATTCTCCAAAACAAGTCAGAGATCTGTTTGCAGATCTTCTCATTCGGGGTCAGTTGCTTAACATTTATCAGATGGGTTACTCTATTCTTTTGTAGAGTACAAATTTATTATTCTTAAACAAGAATGTTGTTGATAGGGACTTCGCAGTTTTGGCTAGGTAAGCGACCATCAGGACTGCAGTGCATTAGAGTTAGTCATGACTTTATACAATCTCTGTTGAGTTAAAATCTTCTTTGGGTGTTTGAGTGGGGTGGTACTTAGCTTTTTATGATTGGCTGTTATGGAGAGGTGTTTTATAAAAATTTTTACTATGTGTACGTTTAGGTGTGTCTCTTTTGTTAGATAGGTGCAAGGTATGTCAGTAGTTTTATTGGATTTAATCCTTTGCTTTGACAATGTAAAGATCAAAGGGTACAAAATCCAGTATTTAAACGTTAGTAATTGGATATGTCAATTTTTTTGTAATGAACTTTTTGCTTTCACAAAAAAGTGTAAATAGGTGGTATGCTTTAACTGGTCAGTTTCTTTACTTGTTATTGTTGTTATTTAGAGCATTTCCCCTTTTAATTTGAAAGGTAGGGGTTATAAGTCAGGCATGTCATGATGTTGTTAGTATAGAAAATTGTTTCTCTTGTACTTTGATGGTCACAAAAGGATTTGGGTAGGTGTAAAGGTTGTTGTTCTGTATGTTTCTCTTTAGGTGGTCATTGTTCTATAATCAATTTGATTATCTTTTATCTCTTCCTTGTCTCAGTCATTAGACTGTGGCTATACTGGGACACTGCTTGAATTTTTAGTCAAATGAATTGACCCAGTACTTATTTTTTAAGCCTGGTACTTACTCTATCATACTCTTTTGTCAAACCACTAAGTTATGGGACACAAATGCACCAACACCAGTTGTCAAGTGGTGGTGGAAGGACAAACACAGACAGAAAGACAAACTCACATATACATCCATAAACACAATGGGCTCTTTTCGGTTTCCATCTACCAAATCCATTCACAAGGCCTTGATCGGCCTGAAGCTATAGAAGACACTTACCCCAGGTGCCATGCAGTGTGACTGAACCTAGAACTGTATGGTGGGGAGTAGAGTTTGTGGGATGTGTATTTATAAATATTTGTTCAGTTCTGTTTCAGACATGTGTATCTTTACATTTGCTTGTTTCACCTCAAGAGCAACGGCCATGTAGGAGCACCACCGTTAGTACTGCTATTCTTTCACTACATGAAAGCTTCTCTGATATGTAGTATTTGGTGAATGAGGGAGTTTAATGTTGCTGCCCTCATTGGCGTTTTGTTTTGAAGACACCCACATTCACCCCATGTAGGTCTCTCAGGCTTTTTGGGAGGTATTTTATAATACATCATGGCCTCTGGGTATATGCAAAAGTAGGGATTTATAAAGGGTGTGTATATATTCAGGTATAAAAAATGAGAATGAAAATAGAATTTAATAAAAAAGATTTAAAAATTGAAAATTTTAAATAAAAAAAAGATTAAAAAAGGATTAAAAAAGGATTAAAAAAAGAAAACGATTTTCCAAATTGCTTGCATACAAATATGTGACTGTTAACAATATTGTTGTTTAAGAATAATAAACTTGTATTCTACACAAGTATAGAGAAATGCACCAGATTCATGTAAAATTGTTTTTATTATAACTAAACATAAAGCAGTGAGCTGGCAGAATTATTAACATACTGGGCAAAATGCTTAGTGGCAGTTTGTCTCTCTTAATGTTCTGAGTGTGGAGGCGCAATGGCCCAGTGGTTAGGGCAGCGGACTCGCGATCGTAGGATCACGGTTTTGATTCCCAGACCGAGCGTTGTAAGTGTTTATTGAGCGAAAAGCACCTAAAGCTCCACGAGGCTCCGGCAGGGAATGGTGGTGAACCCTGCTGTTCTCTCCCACCACAACTGTCTCTCACTCTTACTTCCTGTTTCTGCTGTGCCTGTAATTCAAAGGGTCAGCCTTGTCACACTGTGTCACACTGAATTTCCTTGAGAACTACATTAAGGG
>NC_068997.1:44353991-44361857 GCF_001194135.2 Octopus bimaculoides
AAAGCGGACGTTAAACGATGATGATGATGATGATGATGATGATGATATATACATATATACGACGGGCCTCTTTCAGTTTCCGTCTACCAAATCCACTCACAAGGCTTTGGTCGGCCCGAGGCTATAGTAGAAGACACTTGCCCAAGGTGCCACGCAGTGCGACTGAACGCGGAACCATGTGGTTGGTAAGCAAGCTACTTACCACACAGCCACTAATTTCTTAAAGTATGTGTTAATCCCATGTACCCAGACTTTGTGGACAGCCTGTAGTATATGAACGTTCAGAATGCATTTTTTGTCTATGCAGCATTCATGCATGTGCCTTCTACTTTCATTGAAACTTTGTGTACAAGAGACCTTGTAGCATTTACAAATTTGACAGATCCTGAGTTGATGTCTTCCAAACATATGGCAACGATTATTGCATATTTATATATATATCTACATGTATACATATATATATGTATACATACATACATGTATACATACATAAGGCGGCGAACTGGCAGAAACGTTAGCACGCCGGGCGAAATGCTTAGCGGTATTTCGTCTGCCGCTACGTTCTGAGTTCAAATTCCGCCGAGGTCGACTTTGCCTTTCATCCTTTCGGGGTCGATCAAATAAGTACCAGTTACGCACTGGGGTCGGTATAATCGACTTAATCCGTTTGTCTGTCCTTGTTTGTCCCCTCTGTGTGTAGCCCCTTGTGGGTAGTAAAGAAATAATACATACATACATATACATATATATACATATGTGTGTATGTATGCATATATATATATATGTATACCTATATATGCATACACACACACAGAGAATATAAATATAATTTTATATGCACATCACGTACATCTCTTTTACTCTTACTTGTTTCAGTCATTTGACTGCAGCCATTCTGGAGCACCGCCTTTAATCGAGCAAATCGACCCCAGGACTTATTCTTTGGAAGCCTAGTACTTATTTTATCAGTCTCTTCTCGGAGTGGTTGGCGTTAGGAAGGGCATCCAGATGTAGGAACTCTGCCAAATCAGATTGGAGCCTGGTGTAGCCATCTGGTTCACCAGTCCTCAGTCAAATCATCCAGCCCATGCTAGCATGGAAAGCGGACATTAAACGATGATGATGATGATGTATATATAATTGATGAGTTAAAAAATAAGATTCAGTAGAGTTAGGTACTTAAATTGAGGCACCAAGCCAGTTCAGTATAGTCTGCACAGCTTGAAGTTAGGTGAATAAAAAGCAAATTAGTAACAAGGATGTCTGGGTATCAATGCATTACAGCCATTTCAAGTGGCTCCATTTAATCAATCAATGAAAACATTATATCAATTTGAGAGAAACCACTCTCTTCAGAAGCAGACAATCATATAGATTTTCCAATATTAAGGATAAACCATATTTTTAGTACCAAAAAAAAAAGTGCTACAAAAATGGTTTATCTTTTATATTGGAAAATCTATATGGTCGTCTGCTCTGAGGAGAGCAGTTCCTCTCAAACTGTTGTAATGTTTACATTGATCAATTAAATGGAACCACTTGAAATGGCTGTAATGCATTGATACCTGCACGTCCTTGTTACTTATTTGCTTTATCAGTACATATTGTAAAGCTGAGTTTGTGAGTGTGTGTGTGTCTTGCATCTATAGAAATTCATACCTTACAAGATAGCAATTTGGGAGTCGCACCAATGGGTTCTTCATGGTCGAAAACTCCTGGAATTGGCCATTTATTATTTTTTTCTTCCTCCCTAACAGGTGAATTTTTGCATTAAAAATAATTTTAAACCATAACTTCTAACAATTTTTAAGTCGGAGAAATACACCATTTGCAAACATGAGTTAAGTCTCCTTCTAGCGTCGGTGTAAAGAGAGGGAGAGAGAGAGAGAGAGAGAGAGAGAGAGAAAGAGAGAGAGAGAGTTACAATTTGGACTCAGTGGACAATAGGTGAGATTTTCGGTAATATTTCTGTGAATAAAATTTCTTAAGCACCCTACGATATTGTTTTTGGATACAGTTACTTGAGTTTACTTCGTTAGCATAGGTAATGCCCTTTGATATTAATGTTAGTAAATTTCCCTATATATATATTTTTGATAACTTCTTTCCTTAAATTTTAAAACATCTTGCACCCACCACTTAAATTGAAACAACCCGTAAATAAATTGTAGTATTCCCTAGATCATTAAATAAATACACACACACACACACATATATATATAGTGTTAAGTGTGATGCACTGAAATTGAATATTGAGAAAAAAGTCGTCAGAATTTGGGAAAAAATATTTTTATTTCTTTATTATTAGCACTTTCTTTCGTTTCTCGAACTCGTCAAATAAAAGTTTGTGAATATACAAACAGCTTGTTCATTTATATAAAACAGATGTTTTTTTTTTTGCTGGGTGGGTGGTTTTTGCTGTTTCGGTTGAGGTTCCATGACAATGGCGATGGATAGATAGAAATATAGGTAGGTAGATATGCACACACATACATATATCATGGACTCTCCCATCGTTAGACGACATATGAGAGTTCTACAATTTCTTGCTGGACAATCCCACAGTTGTATTTACAGTGATCAAATGATAGTGATAAAATAAGCCCACTTCCTCCATCAAATCGACTTTATCTTTACACGTGCCACATGTCAGATGACGAAATGATCGCAGAGCAACATGAAATGAAGTGTTTTGCTCAACAACAAAACGCAACACCCGGTTTGGAAATCAAAACCACGATTTTTGCAATCGTAAGTGCAACACCCTAACCACAAAGCCCTGCGCCTTCACATACATACAAAAATATATTTGCCATTAGTGTTTTTAACTTAAAAGGGGTAGGGTGGGGTGATTGTGCCAAATTATGATTTGCTTCGAATTTTATTTTAATTTTTGTTTTCTTGCTACTGTTTCTGTTATGACGTGGATGTACAAGTCGGGTGTGAAAATAGTATTACCCAAATGAATATTTGTAAGGTGGTTATCTAGAAATAACCTATCGCAGAATTATTATGTTCACACTGAACGCACTTCGTACTACACGAACGTAGATACCATATTGAACCAACTCACGTCGCACTAACACAGCAATCAATACTGTTAACTGCACCGACAGTTCACAAAGCTCTTTATTTATTGAGATTCGTTAGTCCACTTTCAGTCACGTGGGGGTGTACAAGATTCTTCCGTGACAGTTTCTTTAATATTTTTCATGGAATCCGTTTTTTATCAGAGAGTCCTTACAAAAATGACTACGACGGTCCAGATTTCTCTTAGTTGAAATTTTAAAGGTGTGATTTTAATTATATTGTTAATGATAGTTTTGGGACGATATGATTGCTTTTTATATAGACAAGGGTTTAATTTTGTTTACAGCAGGAATAAAATGGCAAATTATTCACATTTAAGTAAGGTGGCTTCAGTGATATTCTCTTCGGTTAGTATTTTAAATATGCCATTTTTAAAGAATGGGTTTTAATTTTCATAACTCTTTTAGTTATGACTGGTGGTAAAAACCTCCTAAATCACTCACTTCAGCTGAATAATACGTCCCCATACTGTTATGAAATGGAATAGATGTAGATTCAAAATTCGTATTGCTTTATCATATTGGAAAGTTGTTTGTCGAACAAGCAACAATTTTCTTCCTTTTGCTCGTGATAGGTCTAGGGAGCTCATAAGTGAAGGTTTAGTGATAGATTAGTAATACTCCTGTATATTAAGCTATAGAACCTCGTATTGTTCCACTCTAGGTATAGATTTAGTCAATTCTATAATTGTATGTATTATTCTAAAGTGACAGAACTGATAGCTGCTTAGAATTGATAATTGTTTATAAGATTATTAAATTTAATGTGGTTTTGCTGATTTTACCGATGTCTGTTATGGCAGGGTTAATTAAACGAATGATATATTCCTGTAGGAAGTTTCGCTTAAAAATCTTTAAAAGTGCGGTCATTCAGTAATCACGGTTCCAATCAATTTGTTGTATCTAATTCCAACGTTATTTTCAATCTTTGATTGTGTGTCTACTTAAGTATATTTCATTCCACTTTTCTGTGACTTAATTAGCGACGTGTCTAATGTGCAATGGTTTGTTGATTACATATATGCTTTTATTCTTGACTGACTTAACTTATAATTGGCTAAAATTTTTTGTCATTTAATTTTTGGTTGTTTCTTTAGGAACTCATAATTCTTCCTGAATTTTATATTCTTTAATTCGTGCACAAAGATCATATAGTGTTTCTATATGAAAAGAAACTTATAATAAACGGGCATTCAGACAAAAAAAATATTGATATTCTATAGAAAATGTGATTTTTAAAATTTTATTTCTGTTATCTTAAAACTTCTAAATAGTATTATTATCTCCTTTGTTCCATCGTAATTATAACATATTTTTGTTTCCTTACTCAATTTAGTTTCCAGTTTTTTAAAATCTCAATATTTTATGTAAATACCTTTCCCATAAGTACGGTTTTCTGCTACAAATATACCTTATAGACAGACCTACACGTACAACTACATACATTCCTCTTAATCCACCTATCTAAAAATCTACCTGAGCTAAATGTCATAAATGGAACACAGAGAAATGAGAAAGTGAGAGCAAGTGTTCACATACTCTAAATATCAACACGATCAAACATACTAGCACCCCTGTTTTCGTTCATCTATCTTATTTCTTTATTGCCCACAAGAGGGGACAAACAAGGACAGACAAAGGGATTAAGTCAATTAGATCGACTCCAGTGCGTAACTGGTACTTAATTTACCGACCCCTAAAGGATGAAAGGCAAAGTCGATCTCGGCGGAATTTGAACTCAGAACGTAACTGCAGACGAAATACTGCTAAGCATTTAGCCCGGCGTGCTAACGTTTCTGCCAGCTCGCCGCCTTTTCGTTCATCTATCTAAAGTACATTTATACTACATAAAGGCAAACATTGGATCTTTTTTAAAACGGGGGCCACATTTTTCATTAACGAAACACTTTGAAACTTGGAACACTGGTAGAATGTGTCATATAAAACATCTTTTTCTCTTAGTCTTCTTAAAAAAAAAAGAAATCCATAAGTTATTCCATGTGAAAGTTGTATTTCTGTAATTTCAACCAATCACTGACGTCCATTCAGCCGATATACATTAAGTGCCGACTACATAAACAAACGATTCTGAAACAATTAACCCTAACCCTACCGTTACTGTTAGGGTTAAAGCAAATTTAAAATGAAAAAGCAAATAAAACGAAGGTATGGAGATTAAATACGCTTTACATCGCTTAATCAGCCAAAGGAGTAAATATAAACAACTGAATACTTGTCAGTGATTGGTTGAAATTATCGAAATAAGACAATTTTTTTACATGAAATAAATTCGAATACAGAAATATTTTTCTGTTCTATAACACAAAATAAATAAGTATACGAAGTTTGAAAGTCTTTCGGTACCAAAAACACTACATAAAACATTAATGAAAAATG
The DNA here is from genome assembly GCF_001194135.2 of Octopus bimaculoides. Lineage (NCBI taxonomy): Eukaryota > Metazoa > Mollusca > Cephalopoda > Octopoda > Octopodidae > Octopus > Octopus bimaculoides. The sequence continues at coordinate 44,359,478 of NC_068997.1, forward strand.
TGGCCCCCGTTTTAAAATAGATCCCAAACATTATTATTTGTTGCATTTATAGTCCATTTTATCATCACGGCGTAATTGGTAATATAATGCACAACATATTTTACTTACTCTTTATATATTATGAACAAACTATATATATTGATGTTAAAAGATCACTGGACCAAAACACGAACGCGACACTCACTGAATGGAAATAAAATATAGTTGTCAATACAATTCCTTAGAATCCTCAAAAGATTATTGCTTATGGCTTGCCCGTTGCTATTGAGATATCAATTCACTGACATACTTTTACATCTACAAAAATTTCTACTGATTTTATGTGTTGTATACGACTCTCATAAAACAAGGTAACAATGATGAATGTGTGCGTGTGTAATAGTAGTAGTAGTTGTTGTTACTGTTGTAGCAGTAGTAGTAGCGATGGACAATAAAACAGTATTTGAAGATCTCCAAACTTGTTAAGTGTGTGCATATATATATATATATATATATTTATATAAACTTATATATATAAACATATATATATATGTATATATATAAACATGTATATAAACATATATATAAACATGTATATATATAAACACACATATATAAATATGTATACATATATAAATTCAGGGACAATTCAACCTCTAATCAGCGCATTAGTAAAGAATCATATTTTATCGTAAGATATAAATCCCTTTTGAATGCTTCCACCACAGATGACACTATCACAAGTATCATAAAATAATACCCACACAAATATTAAAAACGACATATTCAGAACAATCACTACCCACGAATTTATTCAGAACTCCAATCACTACTGCTTTAACCAAAACAGGTCACTTGACCATTCAAGAAAACTCTATGAACAGTCTACTATAGTCATACCACTCCCATCTTTTTCTTCTTTTCTCTCTCCTGCTCCTGCAGCCCATCCTCCTCCTCCTCCTTCTTCGCTGCCTCCTTCCTCGGCTACTGCTACTTAAACAACCAAAATCCAGAGCCAACATCCCTCATATTAAATATTTCTTCAGATCTGCTATTACCTACCTATGTTAATTGTCCTTCATGCTTCACTCTTCGTTGAAAAAGTTGAAAAGACTAAAACCGGTACTAAAATGTTCTTCATGACAAAATTATTTTAGCATTTTCTACCTTGTCTTATTTTCCTTATACTTGTGTATTACTTTTCAACCTTCTACACACACACACACACATATATATATATATAAAAACATCTATATACATAAAATCACGATATATATATACATATATAAATATAAACATGTATATATATATAAACATAAACATGTGTATATGTATATATGTGCGTGTGTGTGTGTATATATATATACACGACAAATATAATGAGTAAGATTATGAGGTAAGGAGGAGGAGGGGAAAACAAACAATACATGATATTAAAAATGCAAAATAAAGCGAACGCTGAAACAGCCTAAGAATATGAAATGAAACAATTACAATGGGAGAACGTATACATTGAAAATTCGCCAATGAAAGAAGCCGAAGCTCATTTAATATTTCGGGTTATATTCTTTATCAAAGAGGAGAGAAGGGAATAAGAAATGCAAGAGATAATATAAATAATAACGAACTACATGGTAGGCTTGGTGTAAAATGATAGGTGGAGTGTGGGATACTAGGATCAGAAATGACTCCACAATCTAGTTCACAGTGAGAGAGTGGGAGAAAAGTGAGGAAGAGAGATAGATGAAAGGCGACGAGTGTTGTGTGTGTAAGAGAGAGAAAAGAACCACAGGAAAGAAATGAGAAAGCAAATCTTCAAACATGAAGCTGAAATTCAAGCCTTTTCATTGCATTTGTATATGATTAGAAGATTACCAATGGTTTCCGTTTGCTATCTCTACTTCCGTTGTTACTAAACATTGAAATTAGTCGATCTTTCGAAACTTTAAATACAGACATTGACAATTCTTCTCTCGCAGTGTAGTTCCTTGATGGTATTTTTTTTTAATTTCCAAAAGAGTCCTTCCCCATCCATATTGAAAACTTGTCTTGACATATAATTTCCCTCTCCAGTAATTTTTTCCTAAATTTTGTGGACAAGATTTTACTGCTTCGTCCTCTGTGCTTCTTTATATTGTGCCAACCAGCTCTCTGTGTAACTTTACATTGTGCCAACCTGCTCTCTTCTTGCGCTCAAACCATCCACCGTTTACAGTAAGGTATTTCTTCAGTCTTCTCTTTTATCCTTTAGCACTGTAAGGATGGAAAAAGCTTTTGTACAAATTGCAGAGATACCGGGGAAAATGCTTAATGGCATTTCGTCTGTCTTTATGTTGAGTTCAAATTTCGTGGAGGTCGACTTAAACTTTCATCTTTTCGGGGTCGATAAAATAAGTACTAG
>NC_068997.1:44362121-44363799 GCF_001194135.2 Octopus bimaculoides
AATGCGCGTTCATAACTCAATCCAAATATTTCTACATCTCTTTCAAAATTGTACAGACAGATGAGAAATTCAAATGAGTATTTTTCAAAAATGATTTTTAACACAGCGCCCATGGTCCTTTTTTTACGACCAGAAGGATAATCCATCATATTTCTGCAATACCTGTATTTTTCTGAGATATCTTAAGTTAGTCATCAAGACTGGAGTGTCTTTCAAATATTCTTTTCTACTCTAGGTACAAGGCCAGAAATTTTGGGGGAGGAGGCCATTCGATTATATCGACCCCAATACGCAACTGGTATTTAATTTATCGACCCCGAAAGGATGAAAGGCAAAGTCGACCTCGGCAGAATTTGAACTCTTTCAAATATTGTAACAAAATGTTTTTGTATATTTAGTATCAGATAAAGTTGTATAAAAATATATTTTAGGTAATAAATCAAATAAAACAATTTGGGGACTAATGGGTTAATGCTATTTCCGGCATGGTGTTATCTTATAATTCCATACTTTTTTTTCCAAAGTTATGGTTTCTTATTTGATGTTGCACTTAGTGTACTAATGTATTTTGGTATGTTAAAAAAGGGGTGCCCAATATTCTAAAAGAAAAAACAGAACGGAGCAGTCAAGGAAAGTATTCTAAGATGCCTCGTTGAAGTTCACTTGTTAATTAAAATAAAATGGCGCATTTCAATTGCAGCAAATACGATGGTGCACAGCAAAGGAGACGGAGTTGCTGGCTCTTGCTGACATAACTTGGCCTTTAGCTTAGCTGACAAATGTATTTATAAGAGTTGGATGAGATATGACGGCTTGGCCATCTCTCCCCAACTCTTATATTATTTATTAAATTCAGAAATACAACAAACACGAGGGTCAACGGTAACAACAGATCAATAATTTATTCCTGGTTGGTGTAGAGCCGTTTGGTTCCCGAGTGAAAGGCATGCCGCTATAATACCAAAGGAAGCGTCGACCACATGTCGGGGTCGATGTTGTCAGAGAGCCTGGAAAAACGTCCTGTCACGACAGTTGCTGGATGAATAAGAGAGGGAACGCTATATCTTTATTCTCCACGTGTTGCAACCGAGCTGTAATAAGTTTGACTGTCGCAGAGATGCCCGGGTGTGACAAGAAATGAAAGGCGTTAAAAACAGAACGTTGATGGTTCTCAGGCACTAAGGGCCTGGGAGAACCAGTGGAAGTGCCACACAAAATAGAGCCTTCGAAGGAAGGGAGCGGAAGATAGGCAATCTTACAAGTATGGTACTTTGGCGAAGTTAAGTCTAAACTCGACAAAGGAGGTTGCTCCTGCGAAATTGCTAGCAAATCAATTACCGCGGGAGTGGAAATAGAATGCACAGGGAGTCGCGAAAGAACATCAGCTGGGATGTTCTCTTTCCCTGGCACATGACGAATGTCACCTGTAAACTGTGAAATGAAGTCCAGGTGGCGAAAAGCACGAGGAGAGAGTTTGTCCGTTTTAGAGGATAGAGCATGTGGGTAAACCATGCGACATGTTTATTGGGATGACTCCGTCAAGGTAGGAAAAGGGAATGGTGAGAAACAATGAAAAACGAAGTCGTATGAAATATACGAGAGGCCAAAAAAGAAAAATTCACCGCTAATGGAAAAGACAATATTTTTCGTATTCTTGTTTTGTGTTTTTGTAAGTTAC
>NC_068997.1:44364200-44371700 GCF_001194135.2 Octopus bimaculoides
ACAACAGATCAATAATTTATCCCTGGTTGGTGTAGAGCCGTTTGCTTCCCGGGTGAAAGGCATGCCGCTAGAATACCAAAGGAAGCTTCGACCACATGTCGGGGTCGATGTTGTCAGAGAGCCTGGAAAAACGTCCTGTCACGACGGTTGCTGGATGAATAAGAAAGGGAACGCTATATCTTTATGCTTCACGTGTTGCATTGCGCATGCGTGCTCGGGTACTTCCGCTGACGGCAAATCCCTTGCACATGCGCGATGGCACTTCCCAAGATGGCGGCCACACGCGCCACTACACATTCATTAGCTCGGATGTTGCTTTCAGACAGCCCACATTGAATTATACACAAATTAAAAAAAATAAATATATTGCTTATTATTTTTGCCGCTGAAAATTCTTATAAAGCTGTAAAGTTGTAAAAGACAAACGCAAAGAGTGAGAACTACCTGTGTATAATTGTATATTTTTCATATATACACATATACACAATTTGAACATTAACCATATTATGATGATTTTTGGTTTTTTTTTTTACCAGAGAGGTATCTGAAACTATATACAGAAGTGGCAACAAAAGAAATAGAAACCGAAGATGGCAGAGAATACTGTACAGCCAGAGAGAAAGTTGGGGTTACTGAGCGGAATTGCTCTGATAGTCGGCACCATGATTGGTAAGTAAAATATTTTGATATTCAACTCCTATTCTCAGTAATTAGATTATTAGTCGAGGTCTTCGTTTGAACCAATGATTCTCAACCATTTTGTTTTTACCTGTGGACCCCTTTGATCGCTATTCTGTTCTGGCGGACCCCGAAAGCCATTCGATGTTTAAAAACTAGTTTTATAGACGTTTCTTTCAAAATACATATTTCGTTCTTCACACATCAACCAGTTTAGGTTGAACTACGTAAAATGTTAAAGAAACCAAGCTGTTTCTTGCAATAAATACATCTATCTGAACATTTTTTTCATGGGCCCTTAAAATACTACTGTGGATGCTTAGTTTACTATTTTGCTTGCGTGAACCCCAGAAATTTTATATGGACCTCATTTGAGAACCACTGGTTTAAGCAACCTTGTAATATTTTTTACATTGTCTTTTCAATTTTTAGAATTATTTAATAGTTTGTTCAACTTCTTCTTGGTTGCTTCTGACGAGTTCTGAACTAGAACAGGCATAGGCAACCTTTTATGAGAACCAGGTTGCATGAAACATGATTTGTCATCAGGCGGGTCGCACTACTGAAAATAAAAGTAATTTTCTTCGGCATGCTATTCGGAAAAATCCGCGAATCGCAGGTTGTCCAATGACTGATCTAGAACAATACTACTCAAAGTGGTGGTCCGCGGACCGGTACCAGTCCGTAAGCCATCAGCTGCCGGTACACGGCGAGTTTCCAGAAAAGAAAGAAACATCATAAAATGCTTATGTAATATTGTATTATTTGTTTACAAAATAAATATAAGATTTAAAAAAATTGTTAACTCTTATTATATTCATTATATATAATGTTTCCGGTATAAATTAATATTACTAAGAATTATTTCTGGTCCCTGATACATTTGGGGGAAAACAAACTGCTGGTATGCCACATCAGATAGTTTGAGGAGCACTGATCTAGAGGATACTCATTGTTAATATGTATGACATAATGTAGCAATGCATGGAGTAACGTGGTCTGTTGTTACATTCTTGTGATGTTACAGACTATAAATATGCAATGTGAAGTTACAGACTGTTACAATATCTGTTAAATTACAAACTGTATTAATGTGTTGGCATTACAGTGTTTGTTGTGATGTTACAGTCTTGGACACCGTTGGCTATAACTAGGATAGTGAGCCCCTCCTCTAACTTTGGTTCATCATAACTTACTTTAAAATGCATATTTTTTAATGAAAATTTTCAGAGATACATTTTAGGTAGTGTAGATTATAATTGTGCCAGAATAAGTTGCAAAAATATGGGGGTTGGGGGTGGAGAAAATTTCGTATGATTCTCCCTTTCTAAATCTAGCTCATGACTTTCATAAAAATGCACACTTTTTTAATGAAATTTTTCAGATGTATTTTTGGATGGTGTAAATTACGATTATGTAAGAAAAAAAAATTGAAAGAGCAGTTTTCTTTTTGAAAGATCATTCCCTCTACCAATCAAACTTTGTTAAATGTATATATCTTTTATTGAATTTCTTGAGAGATATGTTTCGGTGTATAGAGTATGTTTATCTTGATTACATTGGGAGGGTGGGGGAAATTTGAAGGAGTTTCGGATCTCCTTAAACCTTCTAACGGTTGTGTCTCTCTTTTCCTTTTGGCACTTATACTCGTTTAACCTCTTTTCATATTTTTTTATTTGTATCGACCGTGCGATGTACTAAAGGAGCCATTTCCTCGTCATCTCTCCTGGTCGCACGGTCGTTACAAAATAATCATGACCTACACCATCTAAAATGTATCTCTGTAAGATTTCATTAAAAATCGTGCATTGAAGTGACTTGATTTCCTAGAAATAGCAAACTGAGTTTTGTCTTTGTTGATGTATTCCTAGATATATTGTGTGGGAAACAAAAGTGAGATGGTCTCAGTTGGAGCATTCTGATCGGAAGTCTACTGGGCTAAAGATAAACGTCTTCATTTAACCCCTTCATTCGCTTGTTTCTGATGAAATATACTGCTTTTTTGATTAATTATGAAAATAAAAAAAATTGACGGTGGATTTAGTAAAATAGTTGACGTCTTTATCATTGGCAAAAAGTTAACACTTTTGTTACCAAATTTCTATTGAAGTGCATTGCTTTTGCTTCAGTTAATAAACAAAATAACGAAGAATTTAGTAAATATCTCTTCGGCATTGTTAAGAAGGTGTTTGGTACACAAATCAACTTGAAATTTTGAAGGAAGATTTGAATTTAAATCGTATAAAACAGAAAGTTTGTACCATAGGACTAAGAGTGATCTTAGCCAGGTTGATATCAAAATGATGAAAAAGGTTCTTGAATAAAAGCAGAATGGAAGCTATTCATTTAGATATAAATATATTAAAAAGAAGGGTGGTCTTAGATAGTTAACTATCAAAAGGATTTAGTAGCGGCCTCCCTAAGTTCATTCGTCCATTTGAAATTCCAGATCCTAAGTCTGAGAGAACATGGAAATGAGTTAGTCCTGCCTTATTACTGCTTCCCTCCTGAATGTCTGAAATGTGTGTGTGTGCGTAGGGTCAGGTTTTAGCCAGTCTAATTGATCCACAAACTCAGGAAACAAACAAAAACTTCATTTCTTTCTAATCCATTTTCTCTATTTTAGGATCTGGCATCTTCATTTCGCCCAAGGGCGTTCTTGAAGCGAGCAGGTCTGTTGGATTGACCATGATTATATGGCTTGGATGCGGTGTCATTGCCATGCTCTGTGAGTACTTGTTTTATTCTTTTTTCTTTGTTCTCTCTCTTTCTCAATATTTCTTACTCTTTGATCTATTTCTAACATTCTAAATTCTTTAGTGATACGCAATCTTATCATAGTGTGTGTATATGTGTTAACTAAAGTACTGAGAAAATGAGAGTGAGAAATGGTTTTATGTGTTTACATCTAATAAACCTAGATTTAGCCACGCTCTTTTTTCCTATGCTACTTGGGCAGTTGGGTATTAAAAACTGCAGACAACTGCTACAATCAAACGCTTGTCTGACGATGCTGAAAAGAGCTCAATGTGGATATAGGCGAAGGAAAATGACCAGTAGACCTAATTATGGATTCCATTGGTTATTTACAGGAATATCAAAAAAGAACTGGGTCCTTCTTCAGTCTAGTGGGCTGAAACACAGACTTGGGAACACGGGTTCACAAAAAGAACGACCCGGGTTCAAATCCCGCTTGAGACAAGATTTTGGAAATTAGTAGGAGGAAACCTAGGAGTCGTAAAGTGGGTGGGTCCGGCTCCCGTTTGTTGGGTAGGAGTTCTTCCTCTAATGATCTCTCTAGCTGTATGTTCGTCCTGAGGCGAGTTTCTGTTTCACGTTAAAGCTCACATTATATGTGTGTGTGCGTGTTTATGTGCGTGTGTGTTTATGTATGTGTGTGTTTATGTATGTATATGCGTGTTTATGTATGTATGTATGTATGTACGCGTGTTTATGTATGTGTGTGTGTGTTTTATGCATGTGCGTGTGTGTTTATGTATGTATATGCGTGTTTATGTATGTATGTACGCGTGTTTATGTATGTATGTGTGCGTGTGTGTTTTATGTATGTGTGTCTGTTTATGTTTGTGGGTGTTTATGTATATGTTCATGTATATGTGTGTGTGCAAGTGTTTCTACGTATGTATATGTGCGTATGATTGTGTTTGGTGTACTGTTGTAAACTGGTGTATCAAGTTCTGTCCACATCACGAAATAGCTTAGCCATTTAACAAAGAGTGATAAAATTATCATTCCCAGCATGGCTACAGCACAGGGATTGAGGCCAATAAAAGAATAGATATGTGTGACTGCGTGTGCATTTATTCTCTGATCAGGAAGGGATGATTTGTTTATGATCCTTTACAGGGTATCTGGTTTTGGTGGGAGTAAGCAAAGAAAGGAGATATTCTGAACCAGAGATTTGGCCTTAATGCTTGCTACAGCACGGACCCTGTTGATGGTTCTCAAAGTCCCACTTGGTGGTGTTTGACCAAGAAATGGATAACGTCCACCACCCATTTAGGTCCTGTAGAAATTTGAACTCAGAATGCAAAGACCCGAAACAAATACTGCAAGGAATCCTGTCAAACATTTGCTTATACTTTTCTTTATTCCTTCTTCTGGATGGACATTTTTTTCACTAACTCAGAACGGATGACACACAAAGTTGATCATCGTGGGATTTGAACTCGAAGCACAAGAAGGTGGAACAGATACCGTCTGTCTGATGCTATATTGACTCTGCCAATTTGCTTCTTTAGAATATTTGGTAATAATAGTTGAACATTAGTCAGAATGATATACAAGATTACTCAGCATTTACTATGTTCCATACTATTGCGTACAATAGTAATACAGGCCATTACTGTTGCATACAATGGTAACGTGGACGTAACATGGCTGAAAATATAAACAGCTTGCTTCCATAGATGCAAGCATGGCTGTATGGTTAAGAAATACACTTTGCAGCCAAATGGTTTCGGGTTCAGTCCCACTACACAACACTTTGGGCAAGTGTCTTTTATTGTAGCCCCAGTCTGACCAATGTCTTTGGGTTAGAAATTGTCAGTGAATTTGGTAGATGGAAACTGTTTGGAAGTTTGCTGTGTGCGTGTGTGTGTGTGTGATTTTTTTCCACCACTGCTTGACAACCAGTGTTGGTTTATTTATGTCTCTGTAACCAAGCAGTTTGGCAAAAGAGACCAATAGAATCAGTACCAGACTTAAAAACGATAAGTACTGGGATTAGTTTGTCTGGCTAAATTCTTTCAGTCAGTGGCTCAGAATGACTGCAGTCCAATGACTTAAAAGATAATCTCAAAGTCCTGAATTTCAAATAGTCAAAATGCACATCATCATCATTGTTTAACGTCCGCTTTCCATGCTAGCATGGGTTGGACGATTTGACTGAGGACTGGTGAAACTAGATGGCTACACCGTGCTCCAATCTGATTTGGCAGAGTTTCTACAGCTGGATGCCCTTCCTAATGCCAACCAAAGTCCTAGGTTCTATCCAACTTAGTGGCACCATGGACAAGTGTCATTTATCATGACACTGAGTGACGCCAGCCTTGTGAATAAAAAGTATGAAGACAGAAACTGTGTGGAAAGTTTTTTGGATGAATGTTACTTGTGATTTAACCCTTTGGTATTCGGATTCCTCTGTCAAATGTAATGCTTATTGATTCACATTGCCAAAACAGACCGTGGGACCTGGTGTGGCACCTGGCCTTGCCAGCTCCTGTTAAAATGTCCAATCCATGCCAGCATGGAAAACAGATAATGATGATTATGATGATATTTTGAATTAATCATGCATTATCTTGTAATTTTGAGATTTTGATTATGTGATTCGTTATTTTTCGAAGGAATTAAAGTGTAGTTGTGAGAGGCTGGATCTGGTCAATTTGAACATAAAACAGGTAGACTATTTGAGCTGGATTTGGATGGTTTAAATGTCAAAAGGATTAAAAGTCTACCCTTGTCTTACACCATGTCATTCTGACTCTGTCCGAAGATTATTTTAAGGTGCACATGTTTCTGTGGAATACTCAGTCACTTAAATGCTAATTCAATGAGCAGGTAGATTAATTGCCTGAATTATTGAAGATATCATAAATAGCCATTAAGTTAGCATTTCCATATATGGTCATTGCATATGTGTCTGTGTATACTTGTGTGTGTGTATTTTACAATGTTTATACTCTTGTGTGGGTGGGATATTCTTTTATAAAGCGTTTCGATATTCTTTGCCAACCACTCAGCTATGAAACTATGACCTAAATTATTTTAAGTTCATTTCTTAGTCAAGTCACATAATATGGATCAAACTAGATAAAATATCATTATGTTATATCAGAGTAACATACTCATGCACATTACTGTCATAAATATATTATAGTAATTCTCTATTATAAATTTGGCAGCCCAGTAAAAACTACACTCTGCTGAAAAGGTCTAATAAGAACAAAATATGTTCGGTAATGTTACCATGTGTGCCAAAAATCAAACTACTGACTCCCCCATCCCACCATATTCCTATTCTCCCTTAAATGAGATTTTAATGTTGGTTTAAAAGCATATCCGAGCGTGATCATTGCCAGGGCCATGAATTGGCTCCCGTGCCAGTGGCAGTGAAAAGCACCATTTGAGTGTTTAAAACAGTCATATCAGCCCAAATATTCTACCTGTTCTATGTTTAAACTAACCAGATCCAGCCTCTCATGCTTAGCCTACAATGTCATACTAAAAATAAACATCATACCATTGAGATCTTCAAGCCATGGGATAATGCATGATTAGTTGAAAACAATATAATTTAATAAGCATTAAACTCGACTTATTAATCATCATCATTTAAAATCTGTTTTCAAGGCAGCGAGCTGGCAGAAACGCTAGCATGTTGGGTGAAATGCTAAGCGGTATTTCGTCTGCCTTTATGTTCTGAGTTCAAATTCCACTAAGGTTGACTTTGCCTTTCAACTTTTCAGGGTTGATAAATTGAGTACCAGTTGTGTACTGGGGCCAATCTAAGTATTTATACATTTATTCATTTAGTATAATGAAAACATCTTATTTGTGATATGTAATCAATATTAATACTATTGGGTTGGTGCAAATTTTATTCAACAAAAACAATAACAACATGTAACAACAACATCTTTAAATGGTTCTTCCGGAGCATATTCACCATCTACTTCAATTACTGCTTCCCATTTGCTTGGCAGACGGCCAAACCGTCATTTAAAGATGTTTTTGTTAAATGTTGTTATCGATGTCACCAACATGGGTGCCTTGAATGCTAAAAGGTTAAAGCAATAA
>NC_068997.1:44379829-44380344 GCF_001194135.2 Octopus bimaculoides
CTCCATGAGGCTCCAGCAGGGGATGGTGGCGAACCCTGCTGTACTCTTTCACCACAACTTTCTCTCACTCTTTCTTCCTGTTTCTGTTGTGCCTGTAATTCAAAGGGTCAGCCTTGTCACACTGTGTCACATTGAATATCCCCGAGAACTAGGTTAAAGGGTACACGTGTCTGTGGAGTGCTCAGCTACTTGCATGTTAATTTCATGAGCAGGCTGTTCTGTTGATCAGATCAACTGGAACCTGAGCGTACTTGTACCACGTCCTCGTGTTGTTTTTTCTTGCTTGTTTTGAATTGACTACATACATACATACAGTAATGCACCAGATATCTTGGTCGCTAGTCATCTCCTTCATAAGGATCAGTGTCTTGAGATCAACCTTCAACATATAAAATACTAAATTAGGTATCCACAACTGTACTTTAAAGGTCCATGAAAAAAATTTTGCTTCAAATGTATTTATTGCAAAAAGAGAAGAAAAACAAAAAACAGCAAGGCTTCTTAGTCTAATGTTT
>NC_068997.1:44381742-44383012 GCF_001194135.2 Octopus bimaculoides
CCACACACCCATACCTGTACCTGTGTTTACCAGTCATAAAATTCATGACGTCCTTTTGAAATACTTCAAATATTTGAAATTGTTTTTCTTTTCCAGACCAGACAACACAATCAAATCCAGTCATAAGCTGAAGGACAATGCAAATGCTATGCGTGCGCGCACACACACAAACACACATACACACACACACACACACACCTTAACTATAAATTTAATTCGTATTTGATTGCATTTCAAAAGGCATGTGATTTTTTTTACTCCTTAAGTATCCTATGTCAATGCAATTCTGTGCTTGACATAAACCTGCTTATTGCTTACAAAACTGCTTATTGCTTATTGCATACAAAGTATGAGGGTTTAGTTCACAGGTGATCTAAACGATTAGGTACGCTAGGTAAGTGCTGAAATGGATAACTGGGGCTCCAAGGTTATAGCTGAGACGGTAGTTATGGAGCCATTGCAGATTTCCGATGCAGTGGGTATATAATTGTTAAACAGGACAACAAACATTAAGGCAAGGCAAACATCTCAAGACGTATACAATATTATTATAGGAAGAAATTCCAAATCTTACAACTCTTTCATGGATATATTCAGGATTGTATCTAGGAACTTACACTCATGGATCTCTGCAGGATTGCACATACAGACTCATGCTTAGGTTTCTATAACTTTGGAAAGTTGAACTATGAACTTTTATGATTCTTTTTCCTTTTTTCTTTCCATCTCGTTATTCTTTTACTCCTTCCTCTATATTGTCATCTTATTAATATATACCATTTTCATTTTCCCTATTTGTCTCTGATGACAGAATATTCCTTATTCGGGATGTCCCAGAAACAGCTGTAAGATTTTGTATTTCTTCCTATAATGATATTGTATATGACTTGAGATGTTTGCTTTGCCTTTGTTTGCTGTCCTGTTTAACAATTATATATGTGTGTGTGTGTGGAGGCGAATGGCCCAGTGGTTAGGGCAGTGGACTTGCAGTTGTAGGATCGTGGTTTCGATTCTCAGACCAGGTGTTGTGTGTGTTTATTGAGTGAAAACACCTAAAAGCTCCATGAGGCTCCGGCAGGAGGGTGGGGGTGGCGACCCGTGTTGTACTCTTTTGCCCCAACTTTCTCTCACTCTTTCTTCCTGTTTCTTGAGTAACACTGCGATGGACTGGCATCCCGTCCAGCTGGGGGGAACACATGCACCATAGAAACCGGGAAACTGGGCCCATGAGCCTGGCTAGGCTTTAAAAGGGCACATAATAATAAAATAA
>NC_068997.1:44383022-44384606 GCF_001194135.2 Octopus bimaculoides
CTCTTTTGCCCCAACTTTCTCTCACTCTTTCTTCCTGTTTCTTGAGTAACACTGCGATGGACTGGCATCCCGTCCAGCTGGGGGGAACACATGCACCATAGAAACCGGGAAACTGGGCCCATGAGCCTGGCTAGGCTTTAAAAGGGCACATAATAATAAAATAAATAAATATATATATATATACACACGCATATATATATATATATATATATATATATATATGTGTGTGTGTGTAATGTATGTCTGTATGCATCTTTTATTTGTTCCAGTCATTACACTGTGGCCTTGCTGGGAAGCCACCTTGAAGAATTTCAGTCAAAATGGATTGATCCTTGTACTATTTTTTTTAATGTCTACAGATATCTTTTAACAAACTGCTAAGTTATGGGGACATAAACATACCAACACCAGTTGTCAAGTAGTGATGGTAGGGGACAAACACAGGCACAAAGACACACACACATGTAGATACATACATATACATCCATGCATGCATAGATACATATATGTATGTGTGTATACACACACACACACACACACACATGATGGACTTTTTGTTTTTGTCCACCAAATCTGCTCACAAGGCTTTGGTTGGCCTGAGGCTATAGTAGAATACACTTGCTCAAGGTGCCACGTAGTATTGAGACTGAATCCAGAACCATGAGGTTGGGGAGAAAGCTTCTTACCACACAGCCACACCTATGCATCCATCCATCCATCCATCCATCTATCCATCGCTCAGGGTTAAAATTCAAGCAGTGTCCTCTTCAAGCATGTAGTTATGTCTATAATTTTACTCTAATACTTTAACAGAGCAAGAAAATGGAAGAAATTTATGTTGTCACTATTGTAGCCAAGAATATACTACACTTCCAAGAAAGGCATGAAGCTTAATGGGGTCATAGCTTGTAAAGGATTGTGGTTCATTTCTAATTCATTTGTCTTTTTATCAACTACTAAATCTAAGACCAGAGGATTGTGTTTGGAATGAAGGACAAGAGTGAGTTGACTGAGTTGACCACTCATCAGTCCCAAGATGCTTTAATCAAATGAAGTTTACATTGTCATCAAGGGATCCCATGTTAACTCGATCAAAAATACATGGAAAGCTAGTGGATTATCCCTCGTTTGAGTAATTACTACTTCTGAGGTTCTGCTAGCTATGAAACATAGGTAGCTTGGATTTTATCTACTCCATTCCCTAATTTTGAATTTTTATTTGCATACACAGCAACCCTAGCTGCTGACCACGAACTATAAAATAATATTTTCAACTTATTAAATATAAACAAATAATTATATTCTTGGGAATAGAAATTTCCCTTATGAATTTTTTTACACACTGGCTTCTTGATAAAATTCTTGTAAAAGATTTTTATCCCTTTTTGAATTTATATATTTTTATATATATATATATATATATGTATACTTACAAGGATGTGCTGGAACGTTCCTGGCTTTAAGGGTATCGTAAAAGGCCTGGCTGGAAGCCCAACCTCCCAAGTTCTTTTACAGGGATTAGAAAAACTGAAAAACCGCTGCAATAAGTGTGTGAATCTGAGATGGGAATATGTTGAATGAAAT
>NC_068997.1:44386215-44387612 GCF_001194135.2 Octopus bimaculoides
ACACACACACACACACACACACACACACACACACACACACACATATAAATATACATATATACGACCGGCTTCTTTCAGTTTCTGTCTACCAAATCCACTCACAAGGCTTTGGTCAGCCTGAGGCTATAGTAGAAGACACTTGCCCAAGGTGCCACGCAGTGGGACTGAACCCAAAACCATGTGGTTGGTGAGCAAGCTACTTATCACACAGCCACTCCTTAAAGACTTGTACCATGTTAAGCCATTGCCTAGCACTGAAATGTAGAGTGGGGAAGTGGAGACACTCATTATAATATCAAAATAATTTCAAAAATCAAAACATAATTAAAAAAAATGTAATGCAGTGCTTGGCACCTGATACACATAACAGGATGAGGAAATTACACAGAACTCTGTTACCTTTGGTGCATTGTTTTACATGGGTTGCTATTTCAGAGCAGTAAATGTTGGTTTTAATGTTGGGCAGTCGTTTACTGGTATTGGTGACATAGCCATTGATTGTACAGTAGTTGAAAACTGCCATCTAGTAGCTCAATATGATACAATCTAAATAATAATCTGCTTGTTTGTTGGCCCATTAGACTTTAGTTAGTTAGAGAGGTGGAGTAAAAGTGAGAGAAAGAGAGGCGGGGGCAGGAGAAATGTGAGTAGAGAAGAAAGAAGAGAGGAATATAATAATACACTAAGGCCAAGTGCATCACATGGTTAGTTGAAGGGAGAGGTGAAGAATGAGAGAAAAAGGTGAGAGAAAAGTGGGAGAGAGAAGTGATAATGAGGTGCTGTAGGGTGGGGAAGGAAAGGTGAAGAGAAAGAGAGAAATGTTATGAAGAGGGGAATTACATGGTTAAAAAGTTTGTTGAAGAAGAGAGAAATAGAAATTTGAAGAGCTTAGCAGAGGGAAGTTTTAAAATCATATAATATATTATTGTGACAGGAAGTGAAATAACTTAGTAAAATAAAATTAAAAATCATCCTTTCTTTCTTAAATAGCTTCTCTTATCTTTTTTTCATTCTGTGAAATTTCCACAGATCCCACTAGTATAATACATAATATAATATTTTATTGAGGAAAAGCAGTGAGCTGGCAGAATCGTTAGCACGCCGGGCGAAATGCTTAGCGGTATTTCGTCTGTTTTTACGTTCTGAGTTCAAATTCTACCGAGGTCGACTTTACCTTTCATCCTTTCGGGGTTGATAAATTAAGTACCAGTTACTCACTGAGGTCGATGTAATCGACTTAATCCCTTTGTCTGTCCTTGTTTGTCCCCTCTATGTTTAGCCCCTTGTGGGCAATAAAGGAATTAGAAACGTTAGCACGCCGGGCAAAATGCTTAGCGGTATTTCGTCTGTCCTTACGTTCTGAGTTCAAATTGCACCAAGGCCGACTTTGCCTTTCA
>NC_068997.1:44388537-44390906 GCF_001194135.2 Octopus bimaculoides
CCTGTCTCTATTTGTCTATCTCTGTTCATCTGTTCACCTGTATCTATTTGTCTATCTCTGTTCATCTGTTCACCTGTCTCTATTTGTTTATCTCTGTTCATCTGTTCACCTGTCTCTATCTATTTGTTTATCTCTATCTCTATACAGGCTGGCCCAAAAGTAGGTTTACAGTTATTCAACCATCCCTTTCGCTTTCATATATTAACACTTTAAGTCTTAATTATAAAGAAATATGAAACCATTATTCTATGCCAATTTAGTTAATTGTAAGATAGAAATTTAAATGTAATAAAATGTTTTAAAAGAAATTTAATGTGCTTATGTGGTAACTGTAAACCTACACCCTGCATATCTGTCTTGGTCTGGCTATTTTTATCTGTCTCCACCTGTCTGCCTCTGCCTATCTCTCTATCAGCTTCTCTCTCTGTGTCTGTCTGTCAATCTGTCTCTGTTTACCAGTCGCTCTCTCTATCCATCTCTGTCAATCTATCAATTTATATCTCTTCCTCTATCTTTTGTTGTTTGTCCGTTTGCCTAATAAATTTTCTAAAACGTACACAGTTACAAAGTTTACATTTATTTACATGACTTTCAGGTCTGATAGTTCCAGCACCCCACCACAACGTTTGGATATGCTGTAGTTGTTATTTTTGTTCTTTTTAATTAATCAGTCAAAAACAAAAAACAAACAAAACAAATTCTTCAAGATGCAAATTTCTAAAGAATAGTTATTTTTTCCAGTTATGGGGTGATCGAGTTCTTGGAGTTGCTGCCATTATAATACCAATTTCTGTGGCTATGTCAACGTTTGGGGCAGCAAATGGATCTTGTTTCACATCTGGGCGGTGAGTATAAGTTCCCAGCTCATATTTTGTTTCATGTTAATAATGGTAATGAAGATGATAACTATGAGTATATTAGTGAAGATGGAGGTGGGGATGATAATGAATTGATGATGGTGATGTTGAAGATGGTGTCAATGATGACGGTAATGGCAGTGAAGTTTATTACACGATTATCAAAATATTTTCATATTTTCTGCATGAAGGTTCTTGCAATTTATCTGGAGTAATAATATGGGTCTGAAATGCTGATACAATGCTGGCAATGTTATGGACTGGAGTCAATCTGATTAGTTATACCAGTTCTCCAAAATGTGAGGCCTTGGGAAATATTATCATCAATGGCACTGATGTGCCATAGACTACTGTCAGGATGGGTGAATTCTTAACAATAACATGTTGTCCTCTCAAAAATGTCTCCAGGTGCAGTTAGGTTTCACAGAGTAAAGACACATTTTATATGTTGCCATTTTTTTTGTTTTGTATTTGTTTTAATGCTAATACATTCAGAGAACAAATATAGTTTCCGACTTTGGCATAAGATCAGCAGTTTTGGGGGAAGGGGTAACTCAATTACATCGACCCCGGTGTTCAACTGGAAAGGATGAAAGGCTAAGTCAACCTTGGTAGCAGATGAAATCCGTTACAGCCCTGGCCTCCCATTCTGCCCTCTCCTTTTCAAGGGAGCGTTTCCCATATGATAAAGGTAAATCTTTTTGTCTGCTCTGTAACGAAGAACGATTTCTCATCTTGCTCTTGGAGAATTCTCTTGTAAACATGTTTAAAGGAATGTATTTATCGTTGCAAACATTGGCAAAACATACCTTTAGCTCCTATAAGTAATTTCTACCAATCTATAAAATTCGACCTTTAACTGTCTTTTTACATTTCATTTCCACACTTTTAAGCTTTATTCCCATTCATCTGTCACACTATATTTTTCCACTCTAAATTTTCTGTTAATTTCTTTCTTTCTCCTCTTTCGCTTTCTCTAAATTGCCTTTGAGGTTAAATCTATTAAATTCTAAGAAGAAATTGCTTAATGAAAGATGTGAGAGTGTTCTATCATGTACTCACTATTCTAAATATGTGTTTAGAAAATTTTATTAAGTGTCTATATTTGTACTCATATGTATCCATTTATATGTGTACGTGTATATGTATATACGAATAATCATATGTTTGAGTATATGCATATATATATTTGTATGCATAGGTACATGTTTGTATTTATCTGATGCTGTCTATATCTTGTTATGCACATATATGTGTTTGTGTGTGTGTGTATATATATATATAAGTATGTGTATATATATATATAAATATATGTATGTTTATATATCCATATGTATTTATATATGTGGATATGTATTTATGTATGTATATGTATATATGTGTATGTGTGTATTTGTATGTGTATATGCATGTATATGTATGTGTACAAGTATGTCTATTGAAGTCTATATTCATATGTATATATGTGTGCATATCATCTATTGTTAATGCAGGTATATGTGTATATGGGTG
>NC_068997.1:44391006-44392068 GCF_001194135.2 Octopus bimaculoides
ATATAAGTGTGTGTATGTATATGTATGTAAGAGTATATGTGTGTGTGTGTATATATGTATGTATATCTTTAAGTTTTGTCATCTTAATGTATATTATACTGTTGGATTTGGAAAATTAATTAATTTTAAGTGGATTAATTCAGAATTTGTTTCTTTTTAATGCTCTTCTTGTAGTTACTGTTATATACATATTATTGGGTTGGGTTGGTGCATAATTATTGTGGCATTTTTTTTCAACAAAAACGATAACAACATTTAACAAAAACATCTTTAATTGATGGTTTGGCCGTCTGCCAAGCAAATGGGAAGCAGTAATTGAAGTAGATGGTGAATATGCTCCGGAAGAATCATTTAAAGATGTTGTTGTTACATGTTGTTATTGTTTTTGTTGAATAAAATTTGCACCAACCCAATAGTATTAATATTGATTACATATCACAAATAAGATGTTTTCAATATACTAAATGAATAAATGTATAAATACTTTCATTTTATTTATTAATTAATTGATGATAATTATAATAGTAACAATTATAATAGACAATTAGTTTTATTTTACTTAAATAAATTTAATAAGCAAAATAGTTATTATAGTATTGTGTAGTTTATAACTTATATTCTTATTACAACAATATTATTTTGCTCATTCCCAAAGAATTATAAAATTTGTACTTATACCATTTGTAGTCACTCAATTCAAAAATAACAATACTAATTATTTTATTGTGAGCAATCCTTAATAATTGTTTTGTTATATTACTTAATTTACTTATCTACAGAGTTTTCCCTTCCATATATATATATATATATATATATAATTTTTCATAGAAAACCATGTAATCGTTACCAATATAGCAAGAGATTTCACTGCAAAAAAAGTCTAAATTAGACTCCTTAGGGATCGTTCTCCTTGTTTATATATCCAAAGTTTTAAATTTAAATTTAAGAGAGAGATTTGACGCTAATATCCATTATTATTGTAATTTATTCCTATGTCAACATTTCTGTATAAGGCTATATTTGACTGTCAAATTTAAGTCGAACATATAAGCTGCCTTACAC
>NC_068997.1:44392331-44395490 GCF_001194135.2 Octopus bimaculoides
ATATATATATATATATATAAACGTTTGTGATATTGTATGTGTTGTTGTTATTGTATTTACTGTTATAATAAATGTCTCATCTTGTAATCTTTAGACTGACTTTTGCTGCAGCCAGGGAAGGTCATCTTCCACAAGTTCTCTCCTATCTTCACATCAGGAAGAAAACTCCAGTTATCTCCCTTATATTCTCAGTAAGTCAAGTATATGATACTTCTGTCTTCTCATATGTTCTTTCTATTGTGTTGTTAAATTATGTGTGTACATACATACATACATATATACATGCATACGTGGAGGCGCAATGGCCCAGTGGTTAGGGCAGTGGTCGTCCATTTCATATTTCGACAATTCTGAGCGTGATAGAGTGTTTTCGGAAATCGTGGTTTACTGTGCTGTCTTTTGGATTTTATAAGCCCATCTACGGTTAGTAGAGTTGAAGAAAAGGATGATCAAATTTGTTATTGGATTTCTACCAATCACTTTAGTGTGATTGTCGGATAATATATTTACTTGACTATCCATATTCTTCTATCCGTTAAAATCAATCGTTTTCCAAACAGCTGAATAAATTTCACAGTATGCTGGATAACTCTCATGAATTACCTTTCAGTTCGCATATTTTACCAGTTTATTAATGGGAATTATCTCCCTTGAACTTTAAACTCTTCCCCTCCCTATTTCGCTGCTCACCTATTTTTGTCGAAAATTTAACAGATTGCAGCCGCATTATAATAATATTTATAATAGTTTCTTAGAAATTCTCATGAAGGTGAAGTTGATTATGTTGTTGTTGGCACTCCGTCACTTACGACGTCGAGGGTTCCAGTTGATCCAATCAACGGAACAGCCTGTTCGTGAAATTAACATGCAAGTGGCTGAGCACTCCACAGACACGTGTACCCTTAACGTAGTTCTCGGGGATATTCAGCGTGACACAGTGTGACAAGGCTGACCCTTTGAATTACAGGCACAACAGAAACAGGAAGTAAGAGTGAGAGAAAGTTGTGGTGAAAGAGTACAGCAGGGTTCGCCACCATCCCCTGCCAGAGCCTCGTGGAGTTTTAGGTGTTTTCGCTCAATAAACACTCACAACGCCCGGTCTGGGAATTGAAAGCACGAGTCCGCTGCCCTAACCACTGAGCCATTGCGACTCCACAGCTAACGGTTAACCCTCACCTAATCTCTATATTTATCTCTGCTATAGATGCTTCTGATAATGTTATTGTGGGGACGGGTAGATTGTGGCTTGGAGGTAATATGGTAGACGTGTTTGGTAAAGTAGTATATGGAATGAGGTATAATCAACAGATAAATAAGCAAATGAGCATTCAAAGTTTATTGGACGGGAGGTTGACATTCCTTGTGGCACCAGCAGACAAAATGAAAAGGGCGTTGCCCCAGAGGATGGCAAAGGAAACGTGCTGGAACAGTCACTCTGGCTCACGGGGATCGCACTTGTGGACAGCGATCTCTACCACGATAGCGTTGAGTGGGTATATGATCTGGGGACCGAGATCACCGGATGACTCAACTGTCACAGGTTCGATCATCCACCTATACTTTGACAGTTTGTTTTTCTCAGCTAGACGAGCAACAGAGCCTGGGCTGGTAGCTGACAATACTATGTGTTGTCACAGGGGAAGGTGTCACAGCTTGTGGCATCCCAGATGAGGGACTTACCAACACGAAACTGGAAATTTGTCATGTAGTCTGGCCTTTTACTATCCCCCTCGGTCTAGCCCTGCAGACTCGAACTGGGAAGGGAAGCTTGCGGCATCTAGGTCTTGCTTTATGATCTTGTTAAGGGTGGAATGGAAAATGGTCAGCACTATGACGGCAGGACAGTGGATGGAGGCTGAAAGAATCCATTATGGATGCGCAGTGGTGTTCAGGAGGCTCACAGATCTGGAGACCAAGCCTCAAGGAAACGCCAATGCACAGGCAGTCACTATCGAACTGAGTGCCAGTTGCAAGTGATGGCACAGCTCTGCTGTGAGACTAGGTGCTGGATGGTTCTGGTCAAGTTTTGAATAAACCATTGCACCTTATATATACGCGGGTATGGTGATGGAAACGGTAAAAACAGAACTCAAAATGTGGGTATGAGAGTATTTTTATTAATATTTAGCAGAAACAACAGAATGACTCAAGCGCCGAAAGTTTTGTGGCTAAGTGCCAATACATGAAAATCTTATATATATATATATAAAGAAGTTAAGTGTTATGGGTGGTCATAGAGGCAATAAGTCCGAGTCACTTATGCTGCTAAGCACTTAATAGGTATGAAACCAATGATCACTTTATGACCAGCACCATAACATTTAACTTCATGCAAAATATATTGCCACTCTAATGCTTTATAGTGTGCTTCTTTTTCAGATATATGAACCACTGATTATATAAAGAGAGAGAGAGAGAATGTGTGTGTGTAACACGTGTTGTACATACTGTACACTTTTTGCTCCCCAAACATGCATATCTATCAAAATTTGCAAGCGTTTACTGAATTTTCTTACCCAGTTTTATGTATCCTGCCTTTAGGAGCCAAAGAGGAGCCTCAAGTCTCCTCCAAATCTCAAATCTCCCTCTAATGACTTTTAAATAAAATCTGTATCAGAAAATATATATTAATTATAACTGGTAAATGAAATAAAAGAAAAAAAATTGAACAGGTTGGAGCCCCTGTAGTGTCGCGTATGGCCGCCATCTTGGGAAGTGCCATTGCGCATGTGCAAGGGATTTGCCGTCAGCGGAAGTACCCGAGCACGCATGCGCAATGCAACAGGTGGAGAAAAGCAATAGCGTTCGCCCTCTTTTCTGTCTAGCAGTGGTGCTGACAACACGTATTCTCTCAGCTCGATACCGACATGTGGTCGAAGCTTTCTTTGGTATTCTAGCGGCATGCCTATTCACCCAGGAACTAAACGGCTCTACACCAACCTAGAATAAAGTATGTTCTGTTGTTACCGTTATTCCTCGTGTTGTTGTATTTCTGGATTTAATGATTAATATAAGAACTGGGGAGAGATGGCCGAGCCATCATATCTCATCCAATTCTTATAACTGGTGACCCCCGACGTGATAGCGGAATTATCTCTCAAACAACTCGTAAAAGAAAAAATGAAGAGACGACGAAAAAAAAAAAACACAGCACAAGAG
>NC_068997.1:44395500-44396956 GCF_001194135.2 Octopus bimaculoides
TGATTAATATAAGAACTGGGGAGAGATGGCCGAGCCATCATATCTCATCCAATTCTTATAACTGGTGACCCCCGACGTGATAGCGGAATTATCTCTCAAACAACTCGTAAAAGAAAAAATGAAGAGACGACGAAAAAAAAAAATACCATACAGCCTGGAAACTGAACCATCAACTACTATGACACGAGCGTTTTCTCTCACCCACGTGTTTCTTTCATACTTGCAGCAACGACGTAAGGTTGGTCAACAGTATTTTTTTCTACAGACAGTACAAAGCAACACCTTCTGAGGTCTAGCCGCTGACCACAGAGCACACAACCAGTTCCAGCGACGACACGACAATAGCCTCATGGAGATCCAACACTTCGTTCAGCAGCTTACGGACCTCCATCTTCATCGCCCCCAGTTTCTTAGGGTCAACACCAATTTCTTACTACATACACAGCAATCAACAGCACTCGCACAGGTTCTATCTCAACACTGTTTGTGAATTATTTCACCATGGTTAACAGCGAATACAACCTGCGAGAACTCCTGTATCAAGTAACGGCTCTACACCAACCTAGAATAAAGTATGTTCTGTTGTATTTCTGGATTTAATGATTAATATAAGAACTGGGGAGAGATGGCCGAGCCATCATATCTCATCCAATTCTTATACCCCTTTGTTTCCGTGTTTGTTCTAAACAATTATAAACATCCCACTGTACTAGAACTGTCCTAACACTGTGAATTCTTTGCTTTATTTGCAGGCTATAATTGCTTTAATCATGATAATACCAGGAGAAATATCTTCACTAATTGATTTCTTCAGTTTTACTGCCTGGCTTTTCTATGGACTGGCTTTCTTATCGCTTATAGTAATGAGGTTTACGAAGAAAAATGAGCCCAGACCGTTCAAGGTAAGTAGACAATCACATGCACACAGACACATGCACATGTGGATATGTTTCTTGTTACCAACCCTCACATGGTTTGAAACAAGGTAATATTTCCCTAGTGGGAAGATATGTTTCCATGGAACATTAGGAATAAATAAAACTGCTTGGATGACAGGGATACTCATTTACAAATATCATGTTATTGAGACGAGGAGACACACACACACGTACATGCATACGGAATCGATGAGAGTATTTACATACATTGGTGCAGTGAGTAATGACAGAAGAGTACTTCTGTAGACTGTGGGAAATATGGAACTCAAAGCTGTCTGCATTTAACAAAGCCATATCTCATAATGTGGAGGCGCAATGGCCCAGTGGTTAGGGCAGCAGACTTGCGGTCAGAGGATCGCGGTTTCGATTCCCAGATCGGGCGTTGTGAGTATTTATTGAGCGAAATCACCTAAGCTCCACGAGGCTCCGGCAGGAGGTGGTGGCGACCCCTGTTGTACTCTTTCGCCCCAACTTTCTCTCACTCTTTCTTCCTGTTTCTTGAGTAACGCTGCGATGGA
>NC_068997.1:44397022-44399308 GCF_001194135.2 Octopus bimaculoides
CATAGAAACCGGGAAACCGGGCCCATGAGCCTGGCTAGGCTTTGAAAGGGCGACGTTTATCGTTATATCTCATAATGCTTTTGTAGTACCAGGGCTAGTGCCAATATATGGAATATTTGAAACATGAAAGCCAGAAAGATACTGGCTACCACTGGCAATTTCCACATTAACAGACAACGATAGGATTTATGTGAAATGAAGTGATGGTGGCAGAGGCATAAGGTCAGTGAAAACAGCCTTTGAATGTCACATTGTATCACTTAGACCAGGGGTTTTCAAACTTTTTGACTTGCGGACCCCTTTATATTTCAGGTTTTACCTTAGGGACCCCCTTATAAACGCTTATGAAATTTATACATAAATATTTGCTTAAAATAACATATTTTTACATTTATTTATTTAACAGTATTTAACAAAATAGGTTTATTGTTAATTAAAAGATTTCGATTAAAAAACATATATAAAATCAAATTGCCCATAAAATGTATTTGCTGTCCACAGACCCTCTGTCTTGTCCTTGCGGACCACAGTTTGAAAACCCCTGACTTAGACAATACCTGCTGATCAGTAAAGAAAGAACTGAGTACATACATGACGAACTTCTTTCAGATTCTGATTGAACTAGGTAAAACTCACAAGGATTTGGTCATCCTGGAGTGGCAGTAGAAGATACGTTCCTTGAATGCCATGCAGTGGGATTGAACCTGAAACCACGTGTGTGGAGAAGTTTCTTAACCATACAGTCATATCTGTGCTTCATGGTTACAAAACAAACTTCTTAATTGTTAAATCATGTTGTGTCCCTGTGAAGGAACGTGGTTTAGTGGCTAGCGTATTTGGCTTACAATCGTAAGGTTGTAAGTTCAAGTCTCAGCAGTGCATTGTTTCCTTGAGCAAGACTCTTTATTTCACATTGCTCCAGTCCACTCAGCCGGCAAGAAATAAGTAATACCTGTATTTCAAAGGGGCCAACTTTGTCATGCTGAATCCCTCTGAGAACTACATTAAGGGTATGCATGTCTGTGGAGTACTCATCCCCTTGCACGTTAATTTCAAGTTCAGCCTCTTCCATTGATTGGATCGACTGGAACACTTACCGTCATAACCGATAGAGCGACGGTAAGTAAGCTGTGTCCCTGTGTCTCATTACTTTTCTGTTTATAGATTGCATTTTCAGAATACGTGTTAGGCATCTTTTTATTTAATTTTTTCTGTAATGGTTATAGTTATTAGATGTGGCCATACTGGGGCACTGCCTTGAAGAATTTTTAGTCCAATGAATTGACCTTAGAACTTATTTTGCTTTTAAGACCTGATTCTTATTCTATGAATCTCTTTTTCCAAACTGATAAGTTATAGGAATGGAAACACCAACACCGGTTGTCAAACAGTGGTGGGGTCGGGCAAACAGAGACACAAGGATGCACACTTGACAACCAGTGGTGGTGTGCTCACATCCATGTAACATTGGCAAAAGTCACTGACAGAATAAGCCCCAGGCTTACGAAAATAAGCACAGGGGTTGAGTCATTGAACTAAAGTTCTTTAAGGTGGTGCTCCATCATGGCCACGGTCTAGAAACAAATACAAGAAAAAAGATAAAACATTACAATTCTCATCAAACCTTTCAGTTGCTAATCCCTTTTGTTCTCAATGAAACCCAGATTAATTTTAAGAATTTACCCTTTATCTTCTTTTAAGGTTTTCATCCTAGTACCAATTGTAATGCTCATTATCTCCGTATATCTGGTCGTGGCACCAATTGTACAAAATCCTGATTTGGGTTTTCTCTACGCCTTCCTTTTAATCATTGGAGGACTTATCTTCTATTTCATTTTCGTCCACTTCAAAGTCGAGTTGCCATGCATGAGTAAGTGTGCCTTTTTTTACCTATCTTTTCTCATTCTTTTATTTCTTTTAATCATTTGGCTGTGGCCATCCTGGGGCACCACCTTGAAGAGTATTATTAGTTGAACGAATCAACCCCCAGGACATTTTTTTTTTGGTCTATGCTATCGGTCACTTTTGCCAAAACTGCTAAGTTACATGGACGTAAACACACCAACACTGGTTGTCAAGCAGTGGTGTGGGAACAAATATACACACATGCGTGCACACACACACACACACACACACACACACGTGATGGGCTTCTTTCATTTTTAGTCTACAAGATCCAGTAACAACGCTTTGGTCAACCTGGGGCTATACCAAGGTGTCATGTAGTGGGACTGAACCTGGAACCATGTGGTTGGGAAGCAAACTTCTTACCATACCTATATATAT
>NC_068997.1:44402878-44414628 GCF_001194135.2 Octopus bimaculoides
TCTGTCACTTACTCTAACGACCTCGATTACCTTATCCACCCATTTCTCCGCTAGAAGTATTCCTACGCCCCCGACCCCGTCAGTGTTCCCTGCCCAGAAAATCTTGTACCTGTGTTCTTTGCCTGTGAGGAACCTTGCAGAACCTCCTCTCCATCTTACTTCCTGGATGCAGCACATATCTACGCATCTCCGTTCAAGCATCTCAACAGTTTCACCAGATCTACCTTTCAGCGTGCCGACGTTGAGAGTGCCAATCCTAACAGTATGGGTGTTGGGGGTGTGGGCCTGTAGCCTGGGAAGGGGAGCTTCTTTCAGTTTCTGTCTACAAAATCTACTCACAAGACTTTGGTTGGCTTGAGGCTATAGTAGAAGGCACTTGCCCAAGGTGCCACAAAGTGGGACTGAAACCAGAACCATGTGGTTTGGAAGCAAACTTCTTACCACACAGACTTGCCTGTGCCTATACTTTCATAATAATTTAGTTTTGTAACAGCTTAGCCACAAGGAAGAACGGCAGAGCCTATGAACAATGGTAATTTTAGAATTCTTTTGTTTGAAGAATATAATGTGACCAGTTGATAAAATGAAAGAATTGAAAATGTGAAAGAGTTGATAAATCATAAACTGTGGAGGAATTCTGCTTGAAGCATTCCACATAACCTCTCACAACTTATTTTCTGAAATTTTCAAAATATGTTTGTGAATTTGTGTTCTACACACGGGAATTCATATGATTATGCAAAAACTAAAAACAAAAAAAAAAATTTGATGTGTGACTTAAGGACTATTTAGCTGTTATTTTTAGTACATCTCATGACCACTTCATACCCTCCTCATCTGTTTGTCAGTTTGTCGTCTTTCAATATCGTTCTCCCCATTAACATTGAATCATTTATTGCTGAGATTTAAGCTAAAAATTTGGACTGTCTCTATATTAAATTGAAAGAAAAAGAAAATTCGGAAAAAAAAAATCAGATTTGTTCAAACTGGGTCCTCTACCAAGAGAGGGCCCTACACACATGTTCAAGGGGTGTACGCTATAATGAATTTTTAGTATATCATAGTGGCTAATGATGGAGCCTCAAGCCTTCAACACTTTATGGTTGGAACTGGTGTACTATGTGAAGTATAAAACAGCAATCTTCAGGTTTTGCAGAGTAGAGTGCCCCCACTGTCATTTTCTAATTGGGTTCTGTGCTTCCTAGTGCCAGCTCTGCGTGTAATTCCCTCTCTCTCCCGCCATCATCCACATCTCAAGACATACTGCAATAACTGGCCTTAATGTATAGTGTCTATACATTAAGTATAATACATAGATGGCTATTTTTATCAAATACTTCCTCAATTGCATATACCGGTTGTTTTAATCCCCGTGAGATCTTAGAATGCTGAACCTTACAAAGGAGATGACAGAGGACTGGGATATGTGATGCATTACTATACTCGAGAAGATACAACCACCACAACAGGAATGAGATACTAAAACAAAGGTGCCACGTAAAAAGTGTTGGTGTGGATGCTGGTGCATGTAAGAAGCACCCTGTACACTCTGTAGAGTGTTAGAGAAGGTATCCAGCTGTAGAAACCAAGCCAAAACAAATGATGAAATTTCTTTTTATAGGGCACTAGAATGGGTGATTTTTACATGGTGCTGGAACAACTGCTTTTCTTATTTGATATCTGTCAAACTGTCCAACCCATGCCAGCATGAAAAATGGACATTGAATGATGATGATGATAATACTAACATTTATGTATATATATTACCTGTCTATCCATTTATTTGTGGAGATGCAATGGCCCAGTGGTTAGGGCAGCGGACTCACAGTCATAGGATCGCGGTTTCGACTCCCAGGCCAGGCGTTATGAGTTTATTGAGCGAAAAACCCCTAAAGCTCCACGAGGCTCCGGCAGGGGATGGTGGTGAACCCTGCTGTACTCTTCCACCACAACTTTCTCTCACTCTTACTTCCTGTTTCTGTTGTGCCTGTAATTCAAAGGGCCAGCCTTGTCACTCTGTGTCACGCTGAATATCCCCGAGAACTACGTTAAGGGTACACGTGTCTGTGGAGTGCTCAGCCACTTGCACGTTAATTTCACGAGCAGGCTGTTCCGTTGATTGGATCAACTGGAACCCTTGACGTCGTAAGCGATGTAGTGCCATCATCATCATCCATTTATTTATCCATATATTTATCCATCTCTCTTCCTCCCTCCCTCTTTTCTTTCTCTCTCTCTCTCTCTCTCTTACTCTGTCTGTTTATCTATCAGTCTCTCAGTTGTCCCATCCACCCTGAGACCCCCTTCGGTCATGACTGACCATGGGATTGTACCTAGAAAGTTACCCTATGAGGTACAAGTCCGGGCAAGGTTGTTTATGTAAGACCAGCAGTCGCCCAGCCTCACCCTCTCCACACCACCAGTGTTATCCAAGAGAAAGGGCAAAGGCCGATACAGCTTGGTACCAGTGACATCGCAACTCATTTCTACAGCTGAGTGAACTGGAGCAACGTGAAATAAAGTGTCTTGCCCAAGAACACAACACGCAGCCCTGTCCAGGATTCGAACTCACAACTTCACGATCGTAAGCTTGATGCACCTTCACCTCATCCACCCATCCATTATTCAATCTATACCAGCATTTATATTCATTATTTATTCTCAGTCTAAACTCCGAGAAGGCAGCAACCTAGCAGAATCATTACCATGTTAAACACAATGCTTAGCATAATCTCTTCTGGCTTTACAGAGTCCAAATGCAACCATGGTTGACTTTGCCTTTCACCCTTTGAGATCGATAAATTAAGCGTCAATCAAACACTGGAGTTGATGATATCAATTAAAATTGCTGGCCTTGCGTGAAAGTTTTAAACTATTACTAATCTGTGTGTGTGTGTGTGTGTGTAATATATATACATATACAAGTGTACATTTATACTCATCCTATGTACTTATTTTTCTATATTTCAGAAGCCTTTACGAGATTTATTCAAAAGTTTGTGGGTGTTGCTCCATCAAAATATGTTGCCCTAGAAAAGCCCGAAAGCAACAAGTCTTGAACATCAAGATTGGTAAAAACAAATATTCAGCCATTGGGAATTAAATTTTAATTCCATGAAATTTCAGGAAGAAAAAATGAAAAAAAGGCAAAGGCAAATACTCAACAATACGAAAATGAAATTAATTTCTCTGGATAACTTTGTGTGTGTGTGTGTGTGTAAGAGAGAGAGAGAGTGAGTGAGTGAGTGTTTTTGTGTGTGTGCATGTGTTTAATCTTTTTACTGGAATTTTCTTGGAGATATTACATACTGAACCAAATCTCAACTTTAGACTCTTTAGCCTCAATGTAAAATGTTGAGCAGCTATGATTTATTTTCAACTGAAAAGTGGAGGGGAAAAAAACGAGGCAAAAAAGCCTAAACATAACAAAATACTTGATCTGCAGCAAATTTGAATGAACAACATTTCTCAGTGAAAATATCTTCTGAACAACTTGAAACATGGCGTAATTTCATTAACTAATATTAACACTTCACACTTTCACCTATACTCATACATTTTTCCTTGCTTGAATATCAACTCACTGGGATTTCATTCTCAGCACATGGACTTACAATTGTACGAATGATACAGCATTCATATTGAGTTCACTGGTCATTGAGGGCTTGCAAAGCTTATGAATGCAAACACTTTCTTCTGACAAAATCAGTGAAAAGAAAACAAACTTACTTTACTCATTAAAAAAAAAAAGGCAAAACACCAGATCAAATCTTCACCAATTCTTTTGTTACCATATTTCTATTGAAATGTATTGTCTTTGGTTTGGTTATTTTTGAAAATATTGAAAACTTTTAACTAAAATAACTTTATCATTTTGTTGAATATCTTGGGAGATTTGTTATATCAATCATAATAACACATGGGTCAATTCTGCTTCTTTCTTGTTAGTCATTTGGTTAAATATGTAACCATCTAACTAATCAAGCATTTGTTTAATGTGCTCGTCAAACAATTGATTAGCTGTTTGTTAGTCAAAGTTCTTTCGTTGCTGGTCGCCATCTTTTCAGTGACTTGGTAATTTCCTCTCTCACTCTGAGGTCTGTAAGGTCTGTCCTTGTTATTATTGCTGTTATTATTGGTGTAATTACTCTCCCAACACACAACAAAATTTGTTTCAACAAAGGAATTCACATCAAGAATCTTGCAAAACAAATACAACTTTGCCATTATTGTTTTGGTTGGAGCATAAACTAACATGAAATTTTGATGGAAGATTTTAATTCAGATCACTTTAATACAGAAAGATTGTGTCATAAAATCAGGGATGATCTCAGATATGTCGCCATCCAAAGGATTAATTTAATTAAAACCTTCGTTATAAAGTTGAACAAAAAAACATAATTCTTGATGAAAGAAATTAAATACTGATTGATTTTTTAAATCCAAATTTTGACCTACCCTCATTGAAGAACTTATCAAACATAGATTTGTAGATGGTTTTTAAGTGATGAAAGTGACACAGTAACTATTTACAATAAAATGTCTTTCTGGATTATTTTTTTCCTGCTACTTTCAAGTAAAAGAAAACGAATCTTGCAAGGAATACACAAAACATCATTTACTAACATGTCTAACATGACTGGATTAAAAGGAAAAATTATTTTATGAATACACATACATCAAATGTCTGATAGATACTACGTTTAACTAATTAGTGTTTTTATCTGAAGATTTTTTCTTTTTGGACGAACATTTTTTAAAAAACAATTTTTACAAAAAAAAAAAGAAAAATATTCTTCAAATATTGACTTCTAAAATTATCTGTGCAATTTTTGTCTTATGAAGTCTAAAAGACCTTTCATAAACAATATTCTGTGAGTGGGAAATGTAACATTTCCACACTTGCCATCTCTGAAGAGCACAAGTATTAGATAACCATTCAGTTTGCTAATATCCAGTGCAAAATTAATTGGGTGAAATCGGCTGTAAGGGATCTATAATACTGAATACTTTAATATATAATTGTTGATACGATGTAAACTTCTCACAGAATGTTATGTTGTTGTTCTTTTATCGTACAATAAATACTCAATTACAATAATTAACACAAAGCTAAACAACAACAAACATTTGTTTTGTAATAAATCATTATATTAAGGCAGTGATCCAGCAGAAACGTTAGCACGCCGGGCGAAATGCTTAGCTGTATTTCAGCTGTCTTTACGTTCTGAGTTCAAATTCTGCCAAGGTCGACTTTGCTTTTCATTCTTTTGGGGTCGATAAATTAAGTACCAGTTGCGTACTGAGGTTGATCTAATCAACTGGCCCCCTCCAAAAAAAATTTCGGACCTTGTGCCTTGAGTAGAAAAGAATAAATCATATTTGTAAAACAAATTTTATTTTATATAATATCCTTATTAAAGTTTAGTATCAAAATATTTCATTCATTTTTTATTTGTTTCAGTAATTTAACTGTGGCCATGCTGGGGCAGTACCTTGAATGGTTTTTAGTTTAACAGACTGGCCCCCAGTACTTATGTATGTTTTTATTTTTAAGCCTGGTACTTATTCTATAAGTTGCTTCTACCAATCCTCTAAGGTATAAGGATGTAAACAAACCAACACAGCTTATCAAGCACCCACACATACCAGAATGGAGAGCGGACATTAAATGATGATGACGATGAATTCCAATTTGGTTCTAAGCTTGGAATTTACTCTATAAAGAGATGGATTGTTTCATTGGTGACATACTTAAAAATCCATTACTATCCACTTTTACTCTTTTACTTGTTTCAGTCATTTGACTGTGGCCATGCTGGAGCACTGCCTTTAGCCGAGCAAATCGACCCCAGGACTTATTCTCTGTAAGCCTAGTACTTATTCTATTGGACTCTTTTGCCGAACTGCTAAGTTACAGGGACGTAAACACACCAGTTTCGGTTGTCAAGTGATTTTGGGGTCACACACACACACACACACACACAGGGCTTCTTTCAGTTTCCGTCTACCAAATGCACCCACAAGGCTTTGGTCGGCCCGAGGCTATAGTAGACACTTGCCCAAGGTGCCACGCAGTTAGGACTGAACCCGGAACCATGTGGTTGGTATGCAAGCTACTTACCACAGAGCCACTCCTATCTGTAAAATTTATATGAACATTAACAAGGAGAATGGAGTGAGTAACTTGTTCGACTGCATGATTCAAGAGGAGAATGGGGTGAGTAACTTGTTCGACTGCATGATTCAAGAGGAGAATGGGGTGAGTAACTTGTTCGACTGCATGATTCAAGAATTGAGGGATCTGAGTTGCTCACTCTGTTCTCAATATTCACAGGCTTCCACACAATTTCCGTGTACCAAATTCACTCACAAGGCACTGGTCTTCTTGGGGCTATGGAAGAAGACATTCACCCAAGGTGCTGCACAATGGGATTGAACCCAGAAGTGGGACTGAACCCGGAACCATATGCTTACAAAGTAAGCTTCTTACCCATGCAACCACGCCTACACCTCAAAGAAAGTACAGTAATCACTTTCTATATTGCAGTTCACCTATCACGTCCTCAGTACCTCGCAAATTTTTCTGGTTAATATTTTAAAATTTATATCGCGGACTCCTCAGTATATCATGGATTTCTGAAGCCAATGGGTAGTTATATTTTTTTTAGATTTTAATTATTTCTGTGGTGAAATAAGCGTTTAAACGCCTAAGAATTAATAAAGAGGAATACAGTACGGTACTGGATTGTAAAACACATAGATTAAAATATATTAAAAGCAAACATGTAGTGTATAGTAGATGAGTAAACAAACAATCGTATATACTGTATGGAAAACAAAACTCGGGAGGCAAGAAAAGAGAAGACGTGAGTATTCCTAAGAGTGTGGGAAGAGTTTATAAAAGCCTAAATATTTAAAATTAATAAAATAGATTAGCTTGCTTACCAACCACATGGTTCCGGGTTCAGTCCTACTGCGTGGCACCTTGGGCAAGTGTCTTCTACTATCGCCTCGGGCCAACCAAAGCCTTGTGAGTGGATTTGGTAGACGGAAACTGAAAGAAGCTCTTCGTATATATGTATATATATATATATATATGTGTGTTTGTATCTGTGTTTGTACCCCCAACATTGCTTGACAACAGATGCTGGATTGTTTACGTCCCCGTAACGTAGCGGTTCGGCAAAAGGGACTGATAGAATAAGTACTAGGCTTCCAAAGAATAAGTCCTGGGGTCGATTTGCTCGACTAAAGGTGGTGCTCCAGCATGGCCACAGGCAAATGACTGAAACAAGTAAAAGAGTAAAATAGATATATGCAAATTATAAAAGTTAATAAAAGGAAAATATACAGTACAAAAATGTTTCTCCTTTGTGGATTTTCACCAATCACGGGGTTGGTTTTGGAATGTATCACCAGTGATAGTCGAGGGATTACTGCATAACATTTAACAAAACATATCTTAAAATGAAATATCAGGCCTAATTTTGACTGATGACCAGGGCTGCTGAATTTTGTGACCCAAAAGTAACAAGTTTAATTCTTTAACATTTAAACCAGCCATTATCCGGCCTAAATGTCTTACCTGTTTTATATTCAAACCAACCAGGTCTGGCCTCTTATAATATTGTTCTAAAAATAAACAATCACATCATCAAAATTACGAATCTACAAAATAATGCATGATTAATACAAAGCAATGTGAATAAATATTACGTTTGGCAGAGAAAATCTGAATGTTCAAGGGCTAAACTTGCCATTGTCATGGCAGATAAGACTATATAAAGTTTCTATATACAATTCTCCTGAAAATAAAAAAAAGATTGGGTGTCAAGGGCCTACTAAAAATTAATTTTTAAACAATTTAGATCAAGAATAATCTAACCAAAGGAATTTGTAAATTAACTTTGTTCCTCTATGATCTGACATCAAACTCTAATAATGTTGACTTTGTATTATATATTTTCCAGAGTAGGCAACAATAGTAAATCACTCTACTATGCCCTTCATTTGTAAAAATTGGTCAAGTGTTTTGTTGAAAGAAATCCTTACGTTATCATTCATGGTATTTATTCCTGCAGGAAATTGATGTTTAAACATACAAAACTTAAATCCATGGTTATTAAGAGCTCAAGTGGTAATAGGTTGTTAAACTCCAGCACACTATTACAATGCAATAAGGGTTGTATTCACAAGCAATAAGAAGCAGGAGGATGAATTAGATGCCAGATTTGCTGGTGCCGGTACAGTAGCGTGCCAGATCCAGCATTCGATTGTCAGAAATGGAAAATTCAGAAAAAAAGCCAAACTCACTATTTTTAATTCAGATTTTGTGCCTCTCCTCACCTGTGGTCACTGAAAGTTTGGTAATGACCGAAAGAGTATAACTGCAAATACAAGTGGCCAAAATGAGGTAACAGCTTTGATACAATGGACACACGATTAGAATGTTGCAGGAAAGAATCATAAGACAGATTCTTCAAGCA
This sequence comes from Octopus bimaculoides, assembly GCF_001194135.2. NCBI lineage: Eukaryota > Metazoa > Mollusca > Cephalopoda > Octopoda > Octopodidae > Octopus > Octopus bimaculoides. Next base: position 44,411,368 of record NC_068997.1, read on the forward strand.
GAGTCAAGAGGCAGGAGACCTAGGGGTAGACCAAGAATGAGATGATTAGATAATACCCGTATTATCTCAGTTGGTTGATGGTAGCTTCTGATAGATCCCTATTGAGGAGGTACACGAGGACTCTACCCCCATGACAACTCCCAGGAATAGTAGGTGGAGAAGATGGATGGTAAATCCAAGTGCTAATTACCATGTATATAAATATTCAGCTAAAACCATCTTTAAGGGCAACATATTTAGTAATAAAGTATATTTGTGGTATTTATTGTGTTTCTTCCACCTCAATGTTTCAAGTTGAAATCCTGCCAAGATAAACTTTGCTTTCATCCCTCCAGATCAACAAAATAAAGTACCAGTCATATACTGTGGTCGATAAGGGAATGAAGTTGAAAGATGGGCTCTTTTCATTTATGATGGAGAGAGTAAAGGGTAAAAATTATTTGGTCTGAACGGGAAGGAACAATACAAAAACGCTCCACCCTCTCCTTGGTCCTTGGGAACTGATAAGATGGAAACAGTTGTTGAACAGCTTGAACTTTCTATGATATTCTAGCAGGAAAACTATTGACAGTGGTAGGAAAGGGGGTTTTGTGAGGGTTAGAGAGAGAGACGGGGGGGGGGGAGCCTTATCTGCAATGACCATCAATGGTAAGTTTAATCACTTAACATTCAGATTACTCTGAAAGGGCCCAATTTGAACAAATCTGACTAATTGGCTTAAAATCAGCTCTGGTTGGTGGGAGGAGTGGTTGTCTGTGAGAGAGAGAGACAAACAGACAGACAGAGACAGAGGAGATTGGGTAGGAATGTGTGTGTGTGGGTGTCAGGTATTGTGAAGACTGTGAGGTAAATAAAGAGAGTAAAATGAGATGCAACAGGTGGGGAAAATAGGGTTGGTAAACAAAAGCTGTCCTGACAACGATAGAAGCAAGCGGCAATAGTAGTAGTAGTAGTAGTAAGAGGAGGAGGAGGTGAAAGAGTGGAGTCTCCCACCATCATTATCATCATCATCAGCAAGTAGGTGGTTGCAGTGCATCTATGAAGGGAGATTTGTCTACCAGTTACATGGCGTTTTTGGATGCTGTCCAATATATATATATATATGTGTGTTTGTTGTGTGTGTGTGTATGGATGTGTGTGTGTGTGTGGGGGGATGCATGTGTTGGTGGGCGTATGTGGAAAGCTGCACTATCTTAGATATATGTTAGTATGCTAATGATGTGTGCAATTATGTTTTGAATAAGTACTATTCTTCTTCAAGTGGAGTAGAAACACCCAAACATTTGCCTGGAAGATGCTTTTTTCTTCAGTAATAAATGCTGACAATGTAAGCCCTTACTACTGATTGTTGTAGTGCTAAAGCAGACCACCACGGCAGAATCTTGCTACCGAGGGCCATGACGATTGACACTTGCTGGTGTAGACACTTGCTATTAGATCTGAGATTGTAAAGTCTTGATTCTGTAGAGAGACCAATTTCTGTTATGACATATTGAAGTTGACTAACCTCTTATAGGTTCTGCATGTTAATCTGTAATGATTGGTCGTCTGACCTATCATGTGAGTTTGGAAAATTGGTCGAGTCTTGTGTTTTGATTAGTCAAGTATTGTGTGGGATTGGATCGAGGATCCAATTATGTTGTGCATAATACATTCTCAAAAAACTAACCTGAATCTATGCTAGAGCTTACCTCTGCCTATATACCGAGTTAACAAAATATCTATGACAGACAGGTGAGAGATTTCCATGACAGTGAGTTATGCTATTTTCCTGCTGTTATAACAAAGCACATGTAACTAATAACAGCCAGAGCTGAATTATCCAAATGAAGAATGAATTTATACAACCACCAGAATCTGTGATGTGTTTATTTGGTCCACCGTATTATTTAGCGGTGGTATAAAGTCTCACTGTTATTTTTAAAGTTTGTTTCTTGTATTATTTCCATGAGTAAATATGCAACATATGCTATATTATGTTATGCAAGATTCCGTAGTAAAACTAAGGGAGACTTTATACCAACACAGTTAAAATTCTTTAGATAACATCGTTTCTTACATTGACTTGTTAACAGAAAGTGATGTTCCACAATATTGTCACCTTTATTGAGATTTAAGAGAACTCGTTATCTGAAATTAGCATTTAGGAAAGTGGTTATACACCATTAGGTGTACACCTACTTTCCTATATTAAATTCGGAATAACAACGAAACGCGACTCTGAACCTATCAACACAACAATATTGATTTATGGAGGAAAATAGGCAGCTTTAATCTTGGTTGCTGAGACGCCTTCTGTGAGAGAGCATGGTTGCTGAGACGTTGGAATGTTGTTGTGAGCTGTCCCCAGAGTTGGAATGATGGAGAGACAGCTTGACCCGTCCATGCTCATGGCCGGCCGACCGAGAAAGAGAATGAATAAGGGCGCCAAACTTGGATATTGATGACTACGCATGCGCACGAGACAAGGCGTTACTACAAGCATTAGAAAGTAAAAAGTTGAAACTTGACTCCTTCTCCAGGTCAATCTGACTTGACCTCTCTGCGGCTGTTAAGCTGGCTGATGACAATGAGAAACTGTCTGCTGTTGATTGAGTTCTTCCTCGGTTGGCTCAAATTTCTGCAACTTGGAACAAGAACAAGTGGAGCATTATAATTTTATTAACTCATAGCGATAAATTATAATTATCACATCTACCTTCTTTGCCACCTCATCAAGCACATTCACCACTTACCACAATTTACGATATTAACTTATTAATTATTTTTTGTTTTCACACACTGTAATGTTAAATAATGTTATTTGACGTGGCTGTGTGGTAAGAAGTTTGCTTGTCTACCACATGTTTCTAGGTTCAGTCCCACTACATGCCACTTTGAGCAAGTATCATTTACTATATCCTCGGGCCGAACAAAGCTTTGCGAGTGGATTTGGTTGTCAGAAACTTAAAGAAACCCATTACATATATCTATCTATCTATCTATCTTATTTCTTTATTGCCCACAAGGGGCTAAACATAGCGGGGACAAACTAGGACAGACAAAGGGATTAAGTCGATTACACCGACCCCAGTGTGTAACTGGTACTTAATTTATCGACCCCGAAAGGATGAAAGGCAAAGTCGACCTCGGAGGAATTTGAACTCAGAATGTAACGGTAGATGAAATACCGCTAGGCATTTTGCCTGGCGTGCTAACATTTCTGCCAGCTCGCCGCCTTTATATCTGTCTGTGTGTGTGTGTGTGTGTGTGTGTGTGTGT
>NC_068997.1:44414638-44415284 GCF_001194135.2 Octopus bimaculoides
GCTCCAGCATGGCAACAAACTGAAATAAGTAAAAGATAAAAGACAAAAATATCATCATCATCATCGTCATCACCACCACCACCACCACCATCATCATCTTAATGTCGGCTTTCCCTTGCTTGTACGGGTCAGATGGGATTTATGAGGCAAATTTTCTATGGTTGAATGCAGGGTAGACTGAGCCATTGGTCAATCGAGCACTGCCCGAGGGCCCGGAGCTCTGAGGGGCCCGCACTCCTCATATTAACTCTACTAAAACACACATTCAAAGGGGCCTGGTAAACAGTTATGCCCGAGGGCCCTTAATACCCTCAGTCTGCCCCTGGTTGAATGCCATTTTCTCTCTCGCCAACCCTCACCTGTTTCTAAACACAATTAATATTTCCCTGTGGTTGAACATATTTTCATAAAAGACTGGAAACGAATGACATCGCTCATATGACAGTGATGTCCACAGCTTTGGTGAAAGCTGCTTAACGTATTGTGGAGGTGCAATGGCCCAGTGGTTAGGGCAGCGGACTCGTGGTCATAGGATCGCGGTTTCGATTTCCCAGACCGGGCGCTTTGAGTGTTTATTGAGCGAAAACACCTAAAGTTCCACTAGGCTCCGGCAGGGGATGGTGGCGAACCCTGCTGTACTCTTTCA
>NC_068997.1:44415294-44417558 GCF_001194135.2 Octopus bimaculoides
GGCGCTTTGAGTGTTTATTGAGCGAAAACACCTAAAGTTCCACTAGGCTCCGGCAGGGGATGGTGGCGAACCCTGCTGTACTCTTTCACCACAACTTTCTCTCACTCTTACTTCCTGTTTCTGTTGTGCCTGTAATTCAAAGAGTCAGCCTTGTCACTCTGTGTCATGCTGAATATCCCGAGAACTACATTAAAGGTACACGTGTCTGTAGAGTGCTCAGCCACATGCACGTTAATTTCATGAGCAGGGCTGTTCCGTTGATCGGATCAATTGGAACCCTCGACGTCGTAAGCGACGGAGTGCCAACAACAACAACAACTTAACGTATTATTCTTGATAACAGTGCTCCTTCGATTTCGGGTTGGGTTGTTGGTCCGCTTGCCTAGCCGGCGGGGTAGCGTCATTTGAAGGCTAAAGCAATGCAAAAAGTGCATTGTGACCAGTGATGTTTAACAATATCTGATACCCCGGTCGGTCACGTGAATGTAAGAGAAGTGAGTTAAAAAGTTTTTGATACGTGTCATGGCGCCCTTTTATTTTTATGTGCTCGCTCCCCTTAACTTTAGAACTCTGGCGATGCCTCCATGGGGCACCACTTCAGTTTGTCGTCTTGGGCTTCCTTTATAAGCCTTGAGCATTCCGTCGGTTACGACGACGAGGGTCCCAGCTGATGCGATCAACGGAACAGCTCGCTCGTGAAATTAACGTGCAAGTGACTGAGCAATCCACAGACATTTGTACCCCTAACGTAGTTCTCAGGGAGATTCAGTGTGACACAGAGTGTGACAAGGCCTACCCTTTGAAATACAGGTACAACTCATTTTTGCCAGCTGAGTGGACTTGGAATCGAACGCACGACCTTACAATCGCGAGCCGAATGCCCTAACCACTGAGCCACGTGCCTTCACTTTATAAGCCTATACAGGCTTATACAGCAGACCCAAAAGTGCAGTCACCTATAAGAGCGTCCCCCGTGGCGTACCGCCCCCATCGCCTCCTCTCATCTTCTCTACGCAATCCGCCTTTCCCTTCGAGGCAAGAATCCCTTTCATAAGCAGTAGAATTAACTGCTTCCTGAGTATATCATATCCCGTTCTTACCCCGCTTAAAATACTTTCCGAACACCCACTTCCACTGCTAATGTAATTAGGTTACTGGGTAACAGAATCTATAATTTACTTCTTGGGAAACCTTCTAAGTATTTAAAAGAATCTGTCTCATGTGTGCTCTCAATGCCTAACTACGCCTGTGCATCCGCTGAATATGAAGTTAGCTTGCCTCTAATACACCAACAAGTGCTCGATCGCGCACGCACACGCGTATATTTACTCATATCTATCTATCTATCTATCTATCTATCTATCTATCTATCTATCTGTATTTGTCCCATCTATGTTGAGCCCTGTGTGGCTAATAAAATAAATCTATCTATCTATCTATCTATCTATCTATCTATCTATCTATCTATCTATCTGTCTATCTATCTATCTATCTATCTATCTATCTATCTATCTATCTATCTATCTATCTATCTGTCTATCTATCTATCTATCTAAGCATTCTCACACACAGACACATATTCACTCACACATACACGTACATACGTGCATCCATGTTTGCGCATACACACACACACACACACACACACACACACACACACACATTTAATGCAGAAACAACCTGTAAGCACATAAGCTGTTTGCTAGATATATAAATAGACACATTGGAGGTATTCAACTAAACGGGCTGATGGACTAATAAACCGCTGCTTACTCATCTGCTGTGTTATGTTATATATAGACACACAGACACACAGCGAATGGTAAAATAAGGTTGTTTGACATTGTTGCTGACAGAAATCTTTCTTATAGATCTTTAACTATTAATTAATTTCTCGATGTGCCGTTCAAAGGGAAAAGATCCAACTTCCCCTTTAACACACACACAAACACACACCACATACATGCATACACACACACATACATGCATACGCAGTACACACAACATACGCATACACAGCACACACACACACATATACACATAGCAGACACGCAACATACACGCACACGTACGCGCGCACGCATGCACAAACGCACGCACACACGTACATGCATACACAGCACGCACGCACACACACACACACATACACGCACACATGCAGACACACGTACATGCATACACACACACGCACGCACGCGCGCCACCCACACTCACACGCACCCTCCACACACGCAGCCTCCACACATACGCACCACCCACACTCA
>NC_068997.1:44417949-44424481 GCF_001194135.2 Octopus bimaculoides
TTAGATATCTAAAGGTTTTACTTTGGTAAACTATGAAGACTCTCCGACATCCATAAGTATATTCTTATTAATATTTAGCGGAAATGAGGCGGTGAGCTGGCAGAAACGTCAGCACGCCGGGCGAAATGCTTAGCGGTCTTTTGTCCGTCTTTACGTTCTGAGTTCAAATTCCGCCGAGGTCGACTTTACCTTTCATCCTTTCGGGGTCGATGAAGTAAGTACCAGTGAAACACTGGGGTCAATGTAATCGACTTAATCCGTTTGTCTGGCCTTGTTTGTCCCCTCTATGTTTAGCCCCTTGTGGGCAATAAAGAAATAAGAAACGTTAGCACGCCAGACTAAATGCTTAGCGGCATTTCGTCCGTTTTTACGTTCTGAGTTAAAATCCTGCCGAGGTCGACTTTCTTTCATCCTTTCGGGGTCGATAAATTAAGTACTGGAGTCGATCTAATTGACTGGCCTCCTCCCCTAAAATTTTGGGCTTTGTACCAAGAGTAGAAAAGAATATTTAGTGACAATAATGTGGTGAGCTGGCAGAATCGTTAGCACACCGGGCAAAATGCTTAGCGGCTTTTCGTCCAACTGTACGTTCTGAGTTCAAATTCCTTTTAATTTAAAGCTTTTAATCCTCGGGCCAAAGTTCATCGTGGTCAAACGATTTAACGACAATCTTAAATCTGATATTGGAGGAAACTTTTATAATTTAGCCGACCAGTTAAAATAGATTTTAGCTCTAAAACACTCCCAATCTCAACTATAATGCTTATCTACTATCTAGACCAGAGTTTCTCAGAGTGGACTCCAAGGAACCCCAAGGTTCTGAGAAAAAATTCTAATGTTTGGCGATATAAAGTATCTTTTAAAACGAATTAATAGAAGTTGTAAAACAAAAGCTGTTCGCAGTTTGTTTCATAAGATAAATTGAATGTCTTTTTGTTATTATATGACTGAATTTTCTTTCAAATAATTTTTGTTTTACTTTATGTTTTATTAAAATCAAGGTGAAGGGTTTATCTGCAAAATATAGTTATGGTTTTCGCAATCTTTTTTAGAATTATAAAAAAAGGTTCCGTTCTAAAATAAGTTTGGGAACCGCTAATTCAAACAACCGACTTCAATGTTCGCCATCAAACCCCGAACATAACGTTAAATTTTTTAAACATTCTATTAACAGAAACGCCCCAACTCATGCTTTAACTCTTCTACGGTTCAAACTTCTAACTTTACAAAACTTATTTTCTAAGAAACTCATATATTGCCCCTCGAGGCAAAGGGAGAGGATTCTGGGTCAATGGTAAGATTGTATACAGTAAGTAGCCGAGCGATTAAACATCTAATTAACGATCAAACACCTAAAAGACACCAAGTGGATATAGATTATGCCCTTGCTATCGAAAACGAAATCATCATGAGCTTCCCGGTGGATTTGCTTTACCTGGACTTCTTGGGTCTGCGAGAACCAGGATGCTTTCAATGGGCACTGTCTCTAGGTCTCTGGATCATAACAGTAAATCCAGCTTTTATCACAGGTCGCCGATACTCGAGCACTCTTGGATTTGAGATAATGATCTCAACCATCTCCCTGGTGTCTTTCCCAACGCGTCTTTCATTCTGTCCGTCACTGAGTACCCTGAGAACAAACTTTGCACATGTTCAGATCTTCATGAATAATTCTGTGTACAGCTGTCACACCAGCTCCAAACTATATCTTTATTGTCTTTATAGACAGACGGCGATCTAGAAAATTGCGAATTTTCTTAACCAGTTCTAATGTTCTGACGTCCCTCTCCCTCCCACACCTCTCATCGTCTTTTACCTCCTCTCTACTGTACTTGAATGTGGAGGCGCAATGGCCCAGTGGTTAGGGCAGCGGACTTGCGGCGCGGTTTCGATTCCCAGACCGGGCGTTGTGAGTGTTTATTGAGCAAAAACACCTAAAGCTCCACGAAGCTCCGGCAGGGGATGGTGGCGAACCCTGCTGTACTCTTTCACCACAACTTTCTCTCACCCTTACTTCTTGTTTCTGTTGTGCCTGTAACTCAAAGGGTCAGCCTTGTCACACTGTGTCACGCTGAATGTCCCCAAGAACTACGTTAAGGGTACACGTGTCTGTGGAGTGCCCAGCCACTTGCACGTTAATTTCTCGAGCAGGCTGTTCCATTGATTGGATCAACTGGAACCCTCGACGTCGTAAGCGACGGAGTGCCAACAACTGTACTTGAATATCTTGTACCAGCGAAAGTTCATCTGTAAGCAATCTGGAACATTTTATAAGTTTTTGTAGAGTTTTTGCTCAATTTAACACAAAACTTTATTGGATCGCTAGCTTCCAAATTGTCTTCCCGTCCCGACTGCATTCTGCAAACTAGTCAGCTATGACGAGCAACGTTTAGTAGGGTGTGTTCAAATGCTGTTACAACCGTCTCCTTCAATCTGAAATTAAAAAGTTAGCAGGCGAGCTTATTGCATGTATGGTAACGATATACTAAAATTACAGTAATTTAGGACAGTTATAACTGCCTCTCCTAAGAAAAGTCTCAACCCTTCTGGAATGCACCTCATACCATAAATGCTAATTAGACGAACATTTATAGCAGCAGAGGATTCTACTATAAATAAAACAAAATTTTGCCACTAGAAATAACAATTTTCCTATCATCTCTCCCATTAAGACTCACAAAACCTGGTCCCATGATAAAATCTTTTCTTACGAAGGCAAAAGGTCGTTCGGAGGTATAGCAATAAAAATTAGTTGTATTTAATTTATATTTTTATCTCCATATAAACAGCAAAAGATATAAATCTCGACATGTCTTGTTGGCAAAATAATGCCATAGCAGCAGGTGGTTTGGGAATATGTGTTAAAACAGGCAACATCTGGACATGGAAAATTTCAGATATTATTTTATAACAATTAAAGTAAAGTCTACATAAATATGTTTGTAAATGTACATAAATATGTCCATATTTGCAAAGACTATGGGATAATGCACAGACATAAGTCAAGATTTTGAGCGAAGGGGTTCTTCATCATGAAAATGGATTTACCGTTTGTCGATTAATTTGTGAAAACGCATAATTAAAATAAATGTTAAATAATAGGCGTAGGAGTGGCTGTGTGGTAAGTAGCTTGCTTACCAAACACATGGTTCTAGGTTCAGTCCCACTGCGTGGTACCTTGGGCAAGTGTCTTCTACTATAGCCTCGGGCCAACCAAATCTTTGGGAGTGGATTTGGTAGACGGAAACTGAAAGAAGCCCGTCGTATATATGTATATATATATATATACACACATATATATATATATATGTGTGTGTGTGTGTGTGTGTGTGTTTGTTTGTTTGTTTGTGTGTCTGTGTTTGTCCCCTCAACATTGCTTGACAACCGATGCTGGTGTGATTACGTCCCCGTAACTTAGCGGTTCGGCAAAAGCGACCGATAGAATAAGTACTAGGCTTACAAAGAATAAGTCCTGGGGTCGACTTGCTCGACTAAAGGCGGTGCTCCAGCATGGCCACAGTCAAATGACTGAAACAAGTAAAAGAGTAAAAAGAATAATAGTTATTTTTGTATGGAGCTGTAGGAGGGGATTGATCTGTCCGAATCGTCGAGCTCCATTCCTGGCAACATGAGTAGAAAATATTCGTGTCCACGTAATAATTTGTGTTGTCCTGTCGAAGAGAAAAATTAGTCAACCACTAGTATTTAAACTGGTAGAAATTATTCTGCCGAGGTTAGATCAACGTAGAAGTTAACAGCAAGCAAGACAGAATGAAAGAGATAGAGCAAAGTGACACTTGGCGCATGGTTGCTGCCTGGATGAAAAATGAAAACAGTGTGGCAGACTTGCTTGCTATCGAATGAACGCGTTAAGAGAACGAAAATAGTTTTTCATTAGTTTAATACAGTAAAAAATGCCTCACAGCTCAATGGTTCTTGATTGACTGAAAATTCTGATTAGGTAAAATTTTCTAATTGGCTTACATTACACACGTGATAATAGTTAATTAAAATTGTTGCGTACTTTGGTTGAACTAGCCAAAAATATTACTAGCCCCGTTAATTCTAGCAAAGACATATGCTTCATGATATTAAAAAAATCTGTCTTTTGTACAAAATTCTCCATAGATTACAGCCCAAGCAATTTCATCAGCAGGTTAATTCATCATAACTCCGTCACACACTCATAAAAACATATATGTAGGTCTTTAGTCTAGACCATTGGTTTTCAACTATTCTTTACCTATGAACCCCTTTGATTCCTATTTTACTTTACTGGACTGCCATAGCCATTCGATATGTTTATAGTTAATGCTATTAGGAACTGTATAAAAAAAACTACACCATAAGGTCGAAAAAGATCAAATCAAAACAAAACGAATGACACATTTTAACGTAGTCGGTAGTATTGGATTTTTCATTCATAATTCGAGCACTATTTCATTGTACGATGGTCCTAGGTCCAACGACTTTAGATACGTTTATCATGTCATCATGTGAAGGTGTATGTCCCAGTGATTAGAGTGTCGGGTTCACAACCATGTAGTGAGTTCGATTCCCAGACCGAGCTGTTTATTGTGTTCCTGAGCAAGACACTTTATTTCACGTTGTTCCAGTTCACTCAGCTGTAGAAATGAGTTGCGACATCACTGGTGCCAAGCTGTATCGGTCTTTGCCTTTCTCTTGGATAACATCAGTGGCATGGAGAGGAGAGACTGGTATGCATGGGTGACTGCTGGTCTTCCATAAACAACCTTGTCCAGATTTGTGCCTGGGAGGGTAACTTTCTAGGTGCGATCCCATGGTCAGTCATGACCGAAGGGGGTCTTTACTTTTCATATGTCATCATAAACACAACACTGAGCACGTGTGTCTTATATATACATACAAAAAGGCGGCGAGCTGGTAGAATTGTTAACATGCTGGGCGTATGCTCAGCGGCACTTCGTCTGTCTTTACGTTCTGAGTTCAAATTCCGCAGGGGGTCGACTTTGCTTTTCATCATTTATGAATCGATAAAATAAGTACCAATTGAACACTGGAGTCGATAAAATCGACATAACCTCTTTGCTGGCCTGGTGCCAAAATTTGAAACCGTTATGTCTTAATAGACATACAATGTAACTTTTTTTTTTATTAATTTCTAGATTTAATGAATGTGATTTTCGTCATTAGCATGCAAAAATACATCAGAAGTATATTTTTTGTATATAATCTAATGGAAATTTGAAAACTTCAAGTGATTGGAAGCAGGACCGCTTTAGCAGTATTATAAGTTCCCGGACAAATCCATGCACTGGGCCCGATAATGCTTCTTTATTGATAGCAAGCCACAGCGTAGATAAATCAGAATTAGGCTCCTAGATCCTTGAGGCCCCCGGGTAAATCAAAGCATTGGGCTCTATGATACTTCTTCATTGGCAACAAACCACAATATACATAGATCGGAATCGGGTCCCTAGACCTGTGAAGGCTCCTGGGCAACTTACTCTCTGTGCCCATGCCCTAAGACGGCACGAATTAGAAAAAATTCAACAAGATCCACAACAGCCAATTCTGTTTTGCCCACTTCGCATATAATCACTCATCAAAACTACTTATGGAATTAAGTCTACTGGTTTTACTATCAATAGCGTATAAGATACAGCTTCAGAGCAAGGTACTTTGACACTTGCAACATCTGCGATTTCTTCTCCAGAGAAGTACGAAACATCCCCATAGTATGAATCATAGATTATATAAATTTCTATGTCTCATCACCAAACTAAACAAGGAAATATGACGAAATTTTGTTTTAATATAATACATCCATATAGGTAATACGAGGTTGGGTCACTTATTATATGGGTGACCTAGTGGTTAGGGTGTTGCAGTCACGATCGCAAGATCGGAATTTCGATTCCCGGACCGATTACGCATGGTGTTCTTGTGCAAAACGCTTCGTTTCAAGTGGCTTCAATCCACTTAGCTGTGAATAGGGAAACCTTGCCACAGACTGCCGTGCAAGGAGTGAAACCCCTCACTCAAGAAAATCACCCGAACTGAGGCTTCGTTTAGTATTCGGTGATCGAAAGGGATGAATAGTACAAACTGTATTGAGGATACCGACTGGTTGCGATTGGTTGTTCCACTCCGTCGAACGATGATCATGGATTATCTGCCGCTCACTTTTATAATTCGTCACCTGCGAAGCTTTTGTTTCCTCTCAAGGTGTCACGTTTTCACTGCAATCTAAAAGCCGTTGGCCTATATATATATATATGTTAGGGACGACCGTGCGAACTCATAAAAGGAGAAATGGTGACGAATGGAAAAAACAGGACTCCTTTTATTTAAACGTGTCACACGGTCGAACATACAAATATATATCAATGAATGATATGCATAATATGTTATGCGACGATAACATAGATGACCAGTAATGAAAGACCACAACCGTATTAGATGAATAACAGAAATATTTATTGTAGCGTTAAAGATGTATGTCTGTGTGAGAGTGTGAATGCGACATATAAGAACATAATCATATATA
>NC_068997.1:44425166-44427127 GCF_001194135.2 Octopus bimaculoides
ATATATATGCATATATATGCATATACATACATATGTATATATATATATATATATACATATATTTGTATATGTGTGTGTGTGTGTGTATGTATGTATGTATGTATTATGTAACAGCAATGCAGTTCGTTGAAGTTGAGGGTCACCAATTATAACCGTTGTTGTTAAGGTGTTGGTTGCCAGTGTAACGGTTTGCATTACGATATTCGTTGTTTGCCATTTGTAAGATGAAAGAAGAACAGTGATCGAAGTTATAAAGAAATATTTATTTACTGTTACTTTAGTATATGCTATACCACGACGGGTAGGTTAGTGTAATAGTATAACACAGTTCGCAAAGCATGCAAGTTAAAGAAAGTTAATTTCGGCCTGTATATGTGTGTACACGATCTCATAGTCGTATATATAGAGAGAGATGGCAATGTTACAGAGGAAAGAAAGTGAGTTAGTGAAAGTGAGAACGGTGGGACGAAACAACTGCTTCGTTGGTGAGTTACCATAGTTGTCCCTTTGTACCTTTTTCTTCAGAGACGGCGTTTTGTTTAGACGGTCAGTCAGACTCGATTCTCACTAACTGACTTTGGCTTACGGAGTACTTGCTTTTATAACTATCTAAAACCAGCCGGAAAGATAGATATATTGTTGAGAACAATGAATTTCGTTAGCAGTCTTTTATCTCTATTTTAGCGTTTGATGGTTTAGAAGAGGTTAGAAGGGCCAAGTGGCAAAGACATTAACTGCTTAGCGAAGGCATCTGGCAAATGTAACTGCTGTAACTCACAGAAGAACGATTGTTTTACCGTGAAAAAAGCGCTGTTGAACTGTTAAGTGAAATTTGGCTATCGAGGATCAAATCTACGCCATGCCTGCATGAAGCCACTACAGATATATATCGCTTGGGCATTGTGAGATTAATAACCCGGTATAAAACTCAATGTACGTATGTTTCAGAGCGAAGTATTGACTGAGTGTAGAGCAGTAATAAGAAAGAGTGATGACAAAGGAATGAGTGATTATCTTATGAACTTCATTAGCTTACAGCTGTTTCTGCTGTAAGACTCGGTGGACTCGTAATTTTTCCGACCTGGCGGTCTAATGGGACAACTCAGTCAATGTTGCTGACTGTGTTTTAGTTAAAGCTACGGCTTTAATTAAGTCTGTTTTGAGTTGCTTCTCTTCGGTATTTCTCATTGACAACGGCTAAAGAGCTAGAAACGCGTCTGGGCATCCGATAGGGCAGCACTGGACAGATAAGCTGTTTTTTACACCTTTTTATCATATGAGAGAATATTTTCTTCGCAATAACTGCTGTGAATTTGCCTTTAAAAGTTGAAATATATTACAAACATATTTTAACTAACCTAAAGTTCGCTAATGCCTAAACACTACTTAGTGCTGATATTGCTATAAAATGGACTAAACAGAACAGGAGGAGACACATGGGATTGAGTGGCTGAAGAGGTAATAGGTGTGTGACGAAAGATTTCCAGACAGTTGTCATAGAATAGGAACTATAATAAATGAGTGAAGACTGAATATATAATGCGTGTGTTTATTTGGCAAGAAAAAATAATGACCGTCCCGAAATATAACAATATGTTTCATCACACGATTTCGCATCAGAAATCTTGCAAAACAAATTCATAAACGCGCACTCTCTCTCTCTCTCACACACACACACACACACACACACACATACACACACACACACACACACACATACATACATACATACACACACACACACACATGCATACCTATCTATCTATCTATCTATCTATCTATCTATCTACCTATAGCTCATCAACTTTTTCAAGTACCACTTGAAAAGGAAGGTGAAAAGAGAGAGGCAAGTTTAGTCTCATGAAAGATTCAATAAAAGATGGGTGAATGTAGCAAAGATGGTACGCGTAAATGACGAAACCACTTTGAGCATGATCCTATAAATCGAAAAGAGAAAGAGA
>NC_068997.1:44427284-44428872 GCF_001194135.2 Octopus bimaculoides
GATAAACCTAATCTGTTTTTTTACATTTTTTTTCTCTTTTCTGTGATACACTATCTCTTTCGATCGTTTTTTTTGTTTTTTTTTACACGATCCATTTTGATCGGAAATTTATGTTCTTTTTTTCTATCTTTTTCTTTCGAAAAGAAAAGCTCTACATTGTATTTTGTCCCCTCTGTGTTCGGCCCTGTGTGGCTAATAAAGCAAGTTATCTATTTGTCTGTCTGTCGGTTTTATAATATGTTTTGTTCGTGTGTGTTGGAATTCAATTGTAAACATATATTGCATGATCTGAAACACATGCGTTGAGTTACAAAGATCGGCAGATACCCACTCCACCGCCAGCCTTCCTCGCCACTTCACAACTGTTGTTATACAGAAGTCAGCAGACAGCAGATCCAGTAAATAATGGCATACTCTCAAAGTTTTGTGCTCTCATATTTTCAGTCTCTCTGCAACTGCTTAGAAACCAAAAATGTCATCGTATTAAACGGACCAATAAACAGGGAAGAAACTAAAACAATACCAACCTGCTCCTCCAACCACTACACGAAAAAAGCAGTGTTTTTAGGAAATACACACAAACACACGCGTGTATATGTATCTGTACATACATAGATATACACGCGCGCACGTGCACGCACACACACACACATCTATGGTATACAAATAAATGATAACCCAGTGCTTGTTCATGTACAAAAGCAAAAAATTCAAAGATTTCGCACACATACACCCGCTAAAGCTCATACCTTCGTACATGACATATACGATATATGCACTATATCTATCTATCTATCTGCCTTACTCTCTAAATATATATCTCTGTCTGTGTATATACATATACATATATATAAACATACATGCATACATATACGTACGCATAAGCACGCACTTGCACACATACATATTTACCTATAACCGTATAAAAATATCTGTATATACATACGAAATCTATACATATATTAAAATTAAAAAAAGACAAAAATAGACAACAACACCAAAGCACATATTCTCTTTAATTTTAACGCTATACCTTATGTGGTGAACTTCCACGTGTGTAAGTGGTACAATACTGTTAAACATCACGTGTTTGATATTGTTAAATATCACGTGTTAACCCAGAAAAAGTCCAGGTTTAATAGGACAGTGATACATGCAAGGACAGATCAAAATGTTTATTTGCAACATTAAATCAAATAAATAAATATGTAACAAGCTTTAAGTGACGCATGTTGTAGAATTACATATATATATATATATAGGAAAATGAAAAAAACCCAGAATGCTGAACTGGAAGCATATTTTAATAAAGATTTTTTCTAACCGGTTTTCATTGCGAAAAAGCAAATTATCAAGAAGAAGGAGAATGAAAATGTTTTTTTACAAAGAAGTACAAAATGAAGAAAATAATATATAAAACAATAATATATAAAAAAAATAAATATACCCATACATTATATTGTCTTTGAGCTTTTGTAGTTCAATAGTAGTTCATGTATAAATTGGTAGGAAAAATAATGATGCATGAGAGTTGAGAGTTTTGTTAGGTTTAAAAAAAGGGTTAAAAGCTACTTTTCATTTTCCTATT
>NC_068997.1:44429322-44430105 GCF_001194135.2 Octopus bimaculoides
ATATATATATATATATATATATATATATATATACACGCACACAAGGATTTACTTATCTATAGGACATGCCATATTTACATTACACTGATTATTGACAAATATACTACATTCGGTAGCATTTAGTCAGGCAATGTACGATGTGTTGTATTAAGTCTGTATCAAATATAGGGAATGTATGTTATGGCAATGAACTTTAATACAAGTTTCAGTTTTATTTCTTTTAAAATGCTGTCAACTTTACTGCCAGGGCTATACTCGTATATCTATCCATCCACCCATCTATCTATCTATCTATCTATCTATCTATCTATCTATCTATCTATATACAATTGGATACATTCACACATATAACATTTCTAAGAACACATACTTATCTGTTCACACAGAGGTTTGAGAATGTGTGCACGTGTGTACATATTTATATGCGTTTAAATATATGCGTTTGTTTATG
The DNA here is from genome assembly GCF_001194135.2 of Octopus bimaculoides. Lineage (NCBI taxonomy): Eukaryota > Metazoa > Mollusca > Cephalopoda > Octopoda > Octopodidae > Octopus > Octopus bimaculoides. The sequence continues at coordinate 44,429,774 of NC_068997.1, forward strand.
CATGTGTTCAACAAATGACAGGAGGAAAACACATATTCTGAAGTGTAATATGATATCATGGAGATTGATACCGCTTGTCTATGGTTATGATGGCGGTGGCGTTGTGTGCAGAATATTGGCGGTAGTGGTGGTAACAGTGGTATGTTTAGAATGGTAGTAGTAGTAGTAGTAGTAGTAGTAGTAGTAGTAGTAGTAGTAGTAGTAGTAGTAGTAGTAGTAGTAGTAGTGATGTAAGTTTGCTTAAGCTTCAGTTATCGCTGACACGTGTTTTACCACTATCATCGCCGCCGCCGCTGCCGCTACCGTCAACACCTCCGCTACCGTGTCTCCAC
>NC_068997.1:44430265-44432311 GCF_001194135.2 Octopus bimaculoides
GCCGTCGCCGCTGCCACTAACTAGGACGAAATGGGCCTCTGCGTGGTTTCGACCTGCTAGAAATAGCGGACAAAATCTCCCTCAAAGCGCATTGCACCTTCATAAATAAGGAAAAAAAAAAAAAATATTCATCAGATAAACGTCATCAGTCCCATATAATTATTCCTCGTAAAGGTAGGATGATCACAGCTGCAACGCCTTTGATCATAGCCCGGCTCAGTCAGGAACGACCTGGGGTTAAACAATAACAACAACACTCCTACCGCTACTACTCTTAGCCCCTCCATCAACATCATTACTACTACTACTACTACTACTACTACTACTACTACTACTACTACACCTACTACTACTACTACTACACCTACTACTACTACTACTACTACACCTACTACTACTACTACACCTACTACTACTACTACTACTACTACTACTACTACTACTATGATGTTGCCACAACCACTGTCACTTCTGCCTCAGCTAAAATATTCTAAACTTCACCGCATCTGCAGCAACTGCTACTACCATCACAGCTACAACTGTTTTCCAACCACTGTACTACAACCGCTACCGCTACCGCTGCTACTACCACTACCGATACTATTATTGTCACTTTTAACCACTGTCTCCACTATTAGCCTCTATTGACATCGTTGCTACCCACCACCCCAATTACCTTCATCACCATCATTACTACTACTACTACTACTACTACTACTATCACCACCAGTACTACGTGACTATTATTGTCGCTGAAACTACTGTTACTACTACCACTACTACCCCCACCAATAGCACTACCTCCACCACCAGTACAACATCACTATAACTATCGTTAAAACTACTACTACTACTATTACTATTACTACTACAAGCACCTCCATCGTCAGGACAGCCCCTTCCCAATGTTCCCCAAAGTTGTTACAATCACAACTATCACACTTATTTCTAGCAAGTTGGGTAACCACGTAGAGGCTTTTTCATTGTCTCGTTGATTCTGAAGTTGACTCAAGGTCAAGCCTGATCGATCACCTCTTTGGTCAAAGGCATTCCAACCGTGGCCATCCCGTCTTTTGTTTTCTAATCATAGTGTATCTTATGTAGTTACAATTATCCGGCATTCCTTCGATATTGGTACATGACGTCATTCATCCATACGACCTTCCCTCATGACATAGATAAAGAGGCCAGGCTAAAAAAGAAAGTGAATAACGTCGTCTCCTCACACCGACGTTCTGCAGACCAATACCGAAAGAACGCCAATTATCCTTTGTGGCTTTTCTTTTTTTAAACTAGTAAGGTGTAATTTCAGGGTGATTTAGCTGCTATTTGTAGCTGCAGTGGTTGCAACAGTTCAACGTGCGACCACACAGAGCTTTCCCTAACCTACCTCCTGCTTTAGCTCATATACATGAAATTAAAGAATTTGGTGAAATACCGAGTTGGTGCTTTTATAGATCAGAATATGTGATGCTGCTTATAGGACATGACGGATGAAGGTCATTGGTGAAGGACAAGTAAATAGAGAGAGAGAGAGAGAGAGAGAGAGAGAGAGAGAGAGAGAGAGAGAGAGAGAGAGAGAGAGAGAGAGAGAGAGAGAGAGAGAGAGAGAGAGAGAGAGAGAGAGAGAGAGAGAGAGAGAGAAAGAGAGAGAGAGAGAGATATAGAGAGAGAGATAGGGGGTGGGGTGGAAGAATGTGGATGACAACAAAGGCAATGGTATACGGAATTGCGAAGGCAATAGAGTTATAATAAAACAAAGAAAGTAGCGTTTGGAGTCTTATAACTGACAGGCCTTGTTAATCGGTTTCCATGTCGTAGATCACAACGTTTGCCCCCGGATGGGACGCCAGTCCATCGCAGGGTTAACCGTTTACAGCTGTGTTGGATGCAGCAACGTGAAATGCAGTGCTTTTTGTTCAAGAGTGCAACGCGATGTCCCCAGTGTGGGAATCGAAACCATGATCATGCGATCCCGAGTGCAACGACGTAACAACTAGGTCACACGCTTTCAGAGTTATTGTAATTATATATATATATATATAT
>NC_068997.1:44433836-44434488 GCF_001194135.2 Octopus bimaculoides
AGAGAGAGAGAGAGAGAGAGAGAGAGAGAGAGAGAAGGAGAGAGAGATGGGGTGGGGTGGAAAGAGGAAAGGGGTCCTCAAGTAGATGACCTGAGTTGAATGCTTGCAACAGTGTACAATCTGCTAAAGACACCTAGAAGCCAGGTGGACATAGCATATCGAGCCATGGATTAAGTTTACCACCCAAGAAGGCCACGACAAGATTTGAACACACAGAACGCGACGACAGGATTTGACCTCAAAATGCAAAGCCAAAACACCACAAAACATCTCTCGTCTAAAGCGTGAATGATTCCGACAGTTCACAGGCGCGGTCCTAGGAATTTTTCGAAGCAGGGGGGCACAAAGTCAGAAGGGAATACAATTCCAGGAGAAAAAGGCGTAATAACATTATTTAGAAGGGCGCACTTCTTTTCTTGAGGGAGGCAGGTGCCTTCAGGCTCTTGAGTCCTCCCTTGATTACGTGGGATTTAAACTCATAACACAGAGACACAGAAGAAATGCTGCTAAGCATTTTTGTCCGACGCACTAACCGTTTTACCAGCTTGCCACCTTAATAATATTGATTTCAAATTCTGGCACAATCCCACCAATTTTGGGGTAGGAGTAAGAAAAAAAAAAGAAGGTAAAATTATCTTTTCGAGTCATGCCT
>NC_068997.1:44434904-44444423 GCF_001194135.2 Octopus bimaculoides
AGTAGAAGACATTTGTCCGTAGTATCATGCAGTGGGACTGAACCCGAAACCATGTGATTGGGAAGCTAACCTTTTACCACAAAGCCATTGTTTTGCGGAAAATATAATTCACTATTTTTGTTTTGTTTTATTCGAGTAAAATTTGTGCCTATAATAGAAAGGAATTTTCTTTTCTACTCTAGGCATAAGGCCCGAAATTTTGTGGGGAGGGGGATAGTCGATTAGATCGACCTCAGTACTCAACTGGTACTTGATTTATCGAGCTCGAAAGGATGAAAGACAAAGTCGACTTCGGCCGAATTTGAACTCAGAACATAAAGACAAATGAAATACCGCTAAGCATTTCGCCCGACGTGCTAACCACTCTGCCAGCTTGCGGCCTTAGTAGAAAAGAATATTGTTTCAAATTAATTTTAAATACAAAATATTCGATAATTATAAACAGTCAATGTAATAGAATAAGAATAATAGCAAATCCCGTTGCATTCTGAGTTCAAATCCCGGTGAGATAAGATCAACTTTGCTTTTCATCCAGCCGGCATGAATAGATGAGCTCCCAGTCTAAGAGAATGAGGTTTTTGTGTTATTACTTTCTCCACACAATGGATGTAAGATTTGTAGTAGGCAAGAAAACCACAGCTGCGTGGAAATTCGCAATATGACCACCGTGTGTGAAAATAAAAGATAAGGTCTTAAAAATTATGATGATGTCATCTTGAAATATTGGTAATGATTACATCCACGAATTGGTGATGATGTCAACTTGATATCAGAAATGATGTCATCTTAGAATTGACGATGATGTCGTCTGGAAACTGATTGTGACGTCATATTGAGATCTGTGATGATCTCATCTCGAAATTGATGATGACGTCATCCTTGAATTGGTGTTAGTGTCATAAAATTGATGATGCTGAAATTGGTATCGTCTAATCTTGAAGTTAGTGATGTCATTTTGAAAATGGTGATGAATCATCTTGCGATATTGGTAATGACGTCTTCGTGGTATTAGTGACGAAGTCATTTCTTTAATTGTTGCTGACGTCATAATGACTTTGGTGATGACCTCACCTTGAAATATTTTCGATGACGTCATCTTGAAATTGGTAATGATGTCATACCGAAACATTAACGAAGATGTCATGAAATATTTAATGATATCATCTAAACATTAACTGATGATGTCCTCTTGAAATCGGTGATGATACCATTTTGATATTGGTGATGATGTCATAATGAAATTAGTCTGATCTCATCTTGAAACGGCTGATGATGCCATCTACAAATTGACCTTAATGTCACAATGAAATTCGTATTAGTGTCATCTTGAAACGTTGGTGATGACATCATCTTGAAATTGGTGATGACGTCATCTACAAATTGGCGAAGATGTCACCTTAAAATTGGTAACGATGACATCTTGAAACATTGAGGATGATGACATCTGGAATTTGGTAATGTCAACTTGATATTGGTGATAATGTCATCTTCATATGTCACCTTATAATTGCTGATGTCGTCTCGAAATGGATAGTGGTTTGTCATGAAATTAATGACGATGTATTCTGGATATGGTTGATGATCTCATCTTGATACAGGTGATAATATATCAATGAAATTAGTGATGGTGCCATCATAAAATTGCTGATGTTGTCATCTTGATTTTGGTGACGAAGTATCTTGCGGAATTGGCGATTATGTCATATTAAAATTAGTAACAAAGTCATCTTGATTTTTGGGGATCGAGTCATCTTGAAATTTGAGATAACGTCATCTTAATATTGGTAATGATGTCATCTTGAAATTCATGATGAAGTGATATTGAAATTTGTGATGGTCCCTTCCTGAAATTGTGATGGTCCCATCCTGAAATTGTGATGGTCCCATCCTGAAATTGTGATGGTCCCTTCCTGAAATCGTGATGGTCCCTTCCTGAAATTGTAATGGTCCCTTCCTGAAATTGTGATGGTCCCATCCTGAAGTTATGATGGTCCCATCCTGAAATTGTGATGGTCCCATCTTTAAATTGGTGTTAATGTCATTATGAAGTTGGTGATGATGTCAAATTGATTCTGATGTCATCTTGAATTGGTGATCAAGTGATCTTGAAATTAGAGATAATATCTTCTTGATACTGGTGATGACGTCATATTAAAACTAGTGGTGATGTCATGTTGAAATTGGTGATGACATCATATTGAACTTGTTATGATTTCATCATGAAATTAATATCACCTTGAAACATTAGTGATGATATCATCTAGTAATTAGATATGTTATCATCTTGAATTTGATGATATCATCATGAAATATTGGCGATGCTGCCATCTTGAAACTGGTACGATGCAATTTTGAAATTAGAGACGATGTCTTTTAGAAATTGAATATTATGTCATCTTGAAGTTAATGAACTCATCTTGAAACTTTGGTGAGTGTATCATCTTGAAATATTTGATGCCATTTTGAAATTGGTGTATGATAACGTCTTTGTGGAGGTGCAATGGCCCAGTGGCTAGGGCAGAGGACTCGCGGTCGTAGGATCGCGGTTTCGATTCCCAGACCGGGCGTTATGAGTGTTTATTGAGCGAAAACACCTAAAGCTCCACGAGGCTCCGGCAGGGAATGGTGGCGAACCCCGCTGTACTCTTTCACCACAACTTTCTCTCACTCTTACTTCCTGTTTCCGCTGTACCTGTATATTGAAAGGGTCAGCCTTGTCACACTCTGTGTCACGCTGAATATCCCCGAGAACTACGTTAAGGGTACACGTGTCTGTGGAATGGTCAGCCGCTTGCACGTTAATTTCGCGAGCCGGCTGTTCCGTTGATCGGATCAACTGGAACCCTCGTCGTCGTAACCGACGGAGTGCCAAAGCAAGCATGATAACGTCTTTAAATAGGTGATGATCTGATCTTGAAATTCCTAATGATATCATCTTGAATTTGGTGACGAATCATCTTGAGGTATTGGTGATGATATCCCCAAGATATTGTTGACGAAGTTATTTTAAATTGTTGAAGATGTCATAATAAATTTGAAAAATTCCCCATGATGTCATCTAGAAAGGGGTAATGAAGTCATCTTGAAAAATTCCCGATGTTGTCATCTCAGAATTTGTAACGATGTCATCTTGAAACGCTGATGATGACGTCATCTTGATATTAAGGGTAATATCATCTTGAAATTGGTAGAAATATCATCCTGATACTGGTGATGACGTCCTCTCGAAATTGATGAAGACGTCATCTTGAAATTCATGATGATGTCATCTTGAAATATTGGTGACAATGTCATAATGAAGTTAGCCATGATCTTATCTTGAACCACGATATAGCCTGCGTAGGTGAACAAGAGTAAACAAATGTATCCGTCCTCAGTATGAAATAACCATAAACTAGTGACGAAAGCTCTCTCCACTTGCAAATACTATATATTTTTTAAGCGGCACACAGTCGCTGATCTCGTATGGAGAAAAACAAGTTGTTTTAAATCTCTGAACGAGAGATATACAGTAACAGTACCGGATAGTAATGTTTATATACCAACAAAATGTAGCAGTCCTATAAAGGACGATGTTACTGCTGTTTTAGCCTCAGAAAAACATCTGTTCGAGGTTTCTGGATGTTATCCGTCCTCAATGTGAGATAACCACAAGCTAGTGACGAAAGCTCTCTCCACTTGTGAATACTATATATATTTTTTTAAGTGACACACAGTCGCTGATTTCGTATAGAGAAACACAATACATATATAATACACGATGGCTTTATCACAGTCTCCGTCTACTAAATTCCCGAGCAAAGCGAGTGCTGAAGCACACACCAATCTGAACCAGATATAAATGGTTGAATTCTTTGCTTGGGAGCCTACATAAAGAGATACTCATCGTAGCTGCTACTGCGACAAGATAAATTGTGAAAAAGAAGTTGTTAAATCGGAAGCCAGATTATAATTGTAACATAATACCTATTAATCGCCATGTCTATTATTAGGCAGTTTTCTCTTTCTTTAGCCTTTGTTTACATATATTATTCCGGTTTGTTTACATTAAACTGCTTTGTTTTCAGATAGTCACGGACTCATGAATGAAAATTCGGTCGGTGATGATTGCTCGGAAATAAAAGTAAAATAAGATTAATGATTTATTTCTCGAATTCTTTTATATAACTGTTTATCAAACAATTGAATTCACTCTATGAGCGCAAAGTTAGAAATAAAATGTCAGTTCATAATAATTCATATTTCCTCCGGCAAGGCAAGCAAGCACTCCATTTTGACTACAGGATGACACCACTAAACTATTTCAAATCTGTCTACTAGTTATGTAGCTTTGATGACACAGAAGTTGAACTTCTTTACATGAGTCGCTACCTCAACCGTCTCAGCGACGCTGATAAATTGGGCTAATAAAGTATTTATCTGATGGTAGCTTTCATCGCATTCAAATTTGTCAAGCTTATCAACAAATTAACATCTCAAGCGATACGTTTAGACAACCTTGTAATATATTAGCTGGTATTCTCTGACATGCAACAGAGAAATATTTAAGCGTTTCCTAAACATGCTAAAATATCATAAAGACTGTCAAAACAACAATATCACTGTCATGCTTTATGACGAAGAGTTAGTACGTGATTCTTTACTATCTTCGGAATTATTGATAACGGAATTCGTAAAGAATTAATGGTAATGATAGATCTTGGCCTAAAGTTATTACTTCAAGAGTTCTGGTCCTCTAATGCGCGCCTGATGGTAATTTATTTTCTGGTGACAACTCTCTTCCAGTTATGAGCCCCGTGAAAAACGAAATTTCGAAAGACAAGGATTTAAATGAATTTCCTTTGAGATATTTAGAAAAGAATAAAAAAATATATATAATAATCGACGCGAAAACCAACAATATTCATCACAATATAAACATATGTGTTACTGCTGTAGAGATTTATATCATCCGTTGTCGAGCATGTAGAGTTTATCAAACAAATATTTCGAAGATACTTGTCAGTCTATGAAAAGACCGTAGCTTTAGCGAAAGTATGATGAACGTTAAAATGATTTTTCACGAGAATCTGTTTACAAGAATATGGGATGGTAGCGTACGACTTAAGGGAAATTCCCCCCCCCACCTCTCTCTCTGTTATATATACATAAATATAGACGTAGTGGATAACAGCTAGCCTTCGGCTGCCCTTTTGGACCCTGTTGCGTCCACTACTCTTATTGGTTGGTATTGGCGCAATTTGTATCTTGCTCTATTGCGCGCCAAGATGCAACCTAACCAATCGCAGCCTTCAGATAAGGTCACGTGAGAAGTCTCTTCTAAACTTTCGATGAGCCGACAGCACGTTATAAAGCTTCAGCGACACATCGAGTCGAGGTATTTCGGTTCCAGACCTTTTGAGGTCTAGCCACTGACCACAGAGCACACAACCAGTGCCAGCGACGACACAACAGCAGCCACATGGAGACTCATCAACACTTCGTCCACGCAGCGTTCGTTCTAACATCAACATCATCTCTCTACGTACACACCAACCAGCGACGCTCGCGCAGGTTCTATCTCCACACTGTTTGCGAATCACTTCACCATGGTTAACAGCAAATACAACCTGCGACAACCTTCTGTAACAAGAGACTGGCTCTGCATCGTAGCCACAACTTCTTATACGACAGTACCTCAACCGGCGCTCCCCTTTCATTTTTATTTACTTTTTAAAACACACTAAACTCAAAGATTACCCAATTACAGCATGGAAGACATATTCAGACTTGTAGGGACACTGTGTTTCGTTATAGAAACGTAATTTTCTCCGAAGTATATTAAACATTTTATAAGCCAATGCTTTGCTATGGTTGCATAACGAAATATGGATTCCCTACAAGTCATCAATACGTAAAATTGGTATATTTAGTGGCTATTTAAGCAATGATTTCGTAGATGGTTAATGAGGTGGATGTGGTGCAATGAGCTGGATAAAGGAGCAAAAACTCCTGAAATATGGCATATACACCTATTATCCATTTTTCCTCTTCGATCTCATTGTTGTTTACATTAGGCGTACACGGATATGAAACCTCGTAACAAGTTTGTGCTGGCTATAATTTCGATAGAAAATCTGTAGGGATAACCTCACCAAGTGAAACATATTTACACATTCAAAAACACACAAAAACTGTCAACTTCGTTTGAACTTTTATTATTTGGAGTCAAAATTTTAGTCGTACCATTTGTGTCCTAATTACTGACGCTGTTCGATCAGTTGAGGAAAAATTTGACACCAAATAATAAATGTCTAAGTGAAGTTAACAGTCTTTTGTGTATTTTTGAATAGCTAATATGTGTTTTCCAACTTTAAATGAAGGTGTTTGTGAAGTAAACGTTTATGATAATTTTTTCACGAGAATTTATATTGTAAGAATACGGTGTCCGTTCTTCTATCAAGTAAGGCTGAGAAACTGTGTTGTTTTTTGTTTTTTTTTTAAACCGAAACTTCTGATGGCAGTTAATGATGTTCAACTACCAGAAAATTTCATGACAGAGATTGTGGAAGCAGTTATTTTTAGAAAAAGGCTGTATGTCAAGATATTCAAAAGTGTTTTTCGACTTGAATGTTCTTAATGGAAATCTCACGACCAGAAGTCAATGCTGTCTTTTAAATCCAGCATAAATAAAACCAATTCTTACATTCAGATTTCTAATTCAGGCAGCAAAACTTACGTCCACTTTGTCCTGAATATTTGCACAACAATTTATTGAAGAAGAAATCAATCGATTGCGGCGTAATGGAATCATTGAGCTAAATCAGTCGGCATAGCAACACAAGTACATATAATCAAGAAGAACAGGATAAAAAGCCAATTTACAGTAGCACTAGAGTCGTACTGTAAATCAATATACAGCTATTGATACACACCAAATATCCTGAATTGATGAACTGGTCAATACCTTGTCAGATCTTTTCCACTGTCAATCATCAAACTGCTGCCATCAAACATCTGTGCTAAGATTCTGAGCGCTCACGGATAAGCTTTAACAGTTCTGTAGGCTTCCTTACGACGTTACAAAAAAAAAATCTGTTTTCAGAAGTTGATTGACAAACTCATTGATGAATAACAGACTGAACAATACTTTTGCTTGCATGAATAGCATCATCGACACTAGATGTCCTCAAGAATAACAACCGTTGATATGATAATCTAACGGAAGTAAATCAAATAAATTTTAATATGACTACGGAGCTCCGCCCAGTTTATATTAAATCAAAGTTACCTATTCTTGGTTATAACACTTTTTACCAATCACTTCGACCTGATCTAACTAGTGTAGAATCTTTCTTGATTATTTTCCCCTTATCAGATTGGAAGTCTTTAAAACGTATGAAGAGTGAATTCGCTCACTGTTCTCAGTAGATACCCATTACTGTTTTAACAAGACGCATCCATTTCCTCTCCACTAGGATGAAATAAAAACCTTTAAATCAATAAAACGTTGCATCACATGCTCTGTTTTGATTGATATCGACAAAACGCATTGCAAACAAGATTGATATAAACTTGGTTAAATGGAAAACCTTATAAAATGACCTGCTAGTAGCTTACATCTTACGCAATCTGCTCATAATTCTACGGCAGCCAAAGAAAATTTATCAATAGGGGAAGCAGTCAAAACGTGGGGCTTTTATTTTTCGACAAGACTATTATGACTGATGCGCAGTTTTGGCATCCTATGTGGCACAACTTACATTCTAAAATAAAGAACGAAAAATTTCAAAAATTTCGCATGGAAATATTGGGTTATTCTTTCAATATTCGCCCTCGACCTACTTAACAAAATGTCGAAACTACCATTATCAAGCAGGGTAGCTGAGAATAACCCGATTGGCTCATTTTATAAAAGGGGGCTCTAACTCCTGTTCAGCATAGAAATCCGGCAGATATGTAGTAACTGCTCAATCTTTTCACGAATTAAATCTCAATATTTCTGATATTAAAATCACAAATTGGTTAAAACAACTATCCTCGCCCCTACATAATGACATCGCATTGGTTTCAAAGGTTCTCTTCTTAAACACTCAGCATGCGGGTAGGTAATAATCAATAACAATTACCTAAAGTGCTGAGGTCGATTTAATCGATTAACATCCAGCCCTGAAATTTCAGGTCTTGCAATTGTCTTAGAAACAATTACCGATAGTTATTCATGATTCTCTTGTGTCTACGCATAAATCTATAAACTGTTTGGTAAATATATTTGCTCTATTTGACTGATCGTGTGTGCTTGCCTGTACGAGCCTCCAATATATACAGTCTTTATCCAAGTTTAATGTTGTCCCGTTCTCTTTACAAAGGATGATATTTGGAAAGTGATTAAGCTGTTGTAAGCTCAAAAGGACTTTTCAATCATATCAAGGGAGTAAGTGATACCTGACGTTTTACATTCCATTGATACTTTCCTGTGTACTAGTACGGATTGCATACAATAAGAACCATTCCTCAATTTTAATCGAAGTGAACCAACAATGACATCCTTATCGCAGTGACTATTGACCCTAGAGTGACAGAGCAAGAGCGTCTGAAAAACGGTGTGTAATCTGAGGTATAAGTCATTAACAGAACCTATAGAATTAATTGAAGAAACACTAAATATGCGTGAGTTCGCAAAGCCAAATCAATGGATAGGAAACCATAGTTGTATTTCGTCATCTCATACTAAGAACTGTAAGCGAATTGACAAATAGTTAGCAAGCAAGTTAGCAAGCAAGTTAGCATACTGAAATTCGGTCAGGGAGATTTGGCTGGTATTTCTAGCCAACAGAATTATTCCTCCTGTTTAACTTTTGAGAACTAATATTAAACTGTGAGAATATATTTCGTTATTTCGGGTTTTTTAAAATAAATGTTAAAAGTTATTTCAATAATTTGTTTCCATCTTAAAAACAGGGGTCGGGTTAGGATAGGTGACTTGATCCTTATTTTACGATTTATATCGATATTTCTTTTAAACGTTTGAAAGTTATTTCAAATAATTTGTTTGTCTTTCTTATAATCAGTGGTCAGCAACACGTTAGCTGTGACCCACTCTCTCTTTTACTCGCTTTACTTGTTTCAGTCATTTGACTGCGGTCATACTGGAGCACCGCCTTTAGTCGAGCAAATCGACCCCAGGACTTATTCTTTTGTAAGCCTAGTACTTATTCTATCGGTCTCTTTTCCCCGAACCGCTAAGTTACGGGGACGTAAACATACCAGCATCGGTTGTCAAGCGATGTTGTGGGGACAAACACAGACACACGAACACACATATACATACATATATATATACATATATACGACGGGCTTCTTTTCAGTTTCCGTCTACCAAATCCACTCACAAGGCTTTGGTCGGCCCGAGGCTATAGTAGAAGACACTTGCCTAAGGTGCCACGCAGTGGGACTGAACCCGGAACCATGTGGTTGGTAAGCAAGCTACTTACCACACAGCCACTGAAGGTTTTTACGCTCTTTTTGTGTCATGATTTA
>NC_068997.1:44444506-44453735 GCF_001194135.2 Octopus bimaculoides
TATATATATACGCAGGTCACGGGGAATTCTGAAAAAAAAAAAAAACTAAAAATGAAAACCGACAAAAACGGTAAGTGGATCATTGTAAAAAGTTGTTTTGCAGATCCCTGTTAAGTTAAAACAGGGCTGAGGTGGGAGTGAAGTGATTGAATGTGTCGAGGGAGACTTAGTGCAAGAAAAAGAGCAAGTGTGAAAAAATGAAATTATTGTGAGATGTCAAACGAATAGCGAAGCAATTCAGTGTCGTGCGAAACTGGACGAGCGCCAGTAGAAAGAAACAGAAAAAGATTACTCTGCAAAGATTAAGAAAATGTCAGAAGTAATAAAAGATACAGAGTGGAACAGTGTTGAGAGACAAGGAGAAAAGAGGACAGCCATAGACTTAATGTTTGTAAGAAGAATGTATGCAAAAAGACGGAGAAACTTTAGCAGAGACAGAAACGAAAAAGAATAAGTTTAAGGAAACCAGAAGGAACGAGAGAGGGTGGGGAGAAAATGTGTGAAAGAAAGAGAGAGAGAGAACAAAGAGTAATAAGAAGGTGTTAGCGTGACAGTGGCACTATTGCAATAGGCACACACTTCTCCTCTCTCATCCTACTACAATAATCGAAGGGGAGGGTTCGACCTTGAACATCCAATGAAAATACGCGATTCAAGAGAAGCATGCGCCTTCGCACTTCAACACCAAGTTCAAGGTTGTTTGTCAACAATTCCAAGTCACACTTCACTCTTGATTAATCCCGTTTGCCGTCCTACAGGGAAAGAGGGATAGAGAAAGAGAGAGAGAGAGAGAGAGTGTGTGAGTGTATGAAAGAAAGGAAAAAGCACCACTACCACCATTACCAACAACAAACAACTACCTCAGCCAATACTGGTAAATACTAACTTGTGACTTTATACCTATACTTGCACCAACACTGCAGCACCACTTCAATCCTACTTCTATATACTTACCACTAGAACATTACCCTAGTACTACTTGACTTACAATCACCAAGCTATTAGAACCAATATCACTAAAACTGCCATAATATGATCAACACGGCGATTATATCGTCGACACTACGCCAGAACGTGCATCTATCTTTCACTGGGAATAAAGTAGCCCTGGCAATCAGCATTAGCACATTGGTTTGAAAATAGGCATTAAAAATAGCATCCAGAAACCAACGGCAAAAATTTTCTATCACCGGTGTCACAAGATCCTTTCTTTAACGTGCCAACACTTGCACTAGACTTAGCACCGTCCCCACAGAAACTAGCACTGTCACAGGAATTACTCGAAGTATCCCTAATATCTTTGTATTGCTTATCTCAGGTTTAATCTTAACTATATTCTTAATAAGTGCTCGCCGCATTTGGAAGATCGTTAAATTTCGGGTGATTTAAGTTGGGGGGAAAACAAAACCGAAAGCGGAATCAATTTTAATTCACTCACACGCATAATTTTTACACACACGCTGACATACCAGCTTTATATATAAATACATATATCATATTCACCTCCTTTTTAATTAGAAAAATACACGATGTTATGTATTCAATATCAATGCATATATTTATTTGTTATATTCTAAACTTCAGTTTTTCACTGCCAACTGGTTGGAAGACCTTTGAGAAAGAAGTGGTAAATTCACAATAAAAATACAAAGAAGAAAATGACAACTCTAAAGAAAATTTGTATTGTTGGTTCAGGAAATTGGTAAGATTTACTTTAAATATAGTGATTTAATTAATATTTTGTAAGTGTTATATGCTTCAATACTGCTAAAAACCATATGGTGTTATCGAAGTGAATGACGAATATGCGTGCGGTATGTTTGTAGCTTTTTCGAAAGTAAGTTTCGTGTTTCCCCTCCCCCTCCTGCGAATCTATTTTGTATCACATCCTCTCAGCTCGTTTCTTCCTTTCATCATCACCATCATTAATTAAAATTTAATCATCTCGTTGATATAATCAACCGCTACCACCATAATATCTGCAACGTACACCTACATATAATGTAATGTTGCATTTCTTTTCTTTTGTTGTTTATTTCCGGGACTTCTTTGAAAGCGAAACAAATTTGGAAGAAAACTTAATGTTATTTACTGCTAATCTTTCTACTCTCTTCTATTAATAATCGATACACTTGTGTAGTTTATTTCCGCCTACAAATTCGTCATCTTGTGATAATGTATGAAATCCTTATTACAAATGAATTCACTCCTCTATTTCCTGTCAGTTTTATCCACAACCCTTTTGTTTGTTTACTCGCTCCGTTTTGTGGGCTAACAAGAGCCCTTAACTAAAAACCCTTATCTCGGTAGTTTGATTTATTTTTCTGAGATCTCTTACCATCAATACCAAATATTCTTATATAATCGCAACACTTCGTTCTGATGCTTTTCTTTTTTTCTCTTTTATATTCCTTAACTCAGTGTGAATAATAATAATGGTTTGACATTTTGGCACAAGGCTAGCAAGCTCGGGCGAGGGGTACGTCGAATATACCAACCCCAGTGCTTATTTTATCGATCCTAGTAGGATGAAAGGCAAAGTCGATCTCAGCGGAATTTGAACTTTGAACTTAAAGGCGGACGAACTACATAAAATAAAATCTTATTTGCCGTAAATCCCCAGTATTAATGATAAAAGCCATAAAAAATTAGAAGATTGTAATTCGTTCATAACAAAGATTTTATACGTCTGCACAAGATGACAAATTTATAGCAGGAATTTAAGTTCCGAAGTGTATCGAATGTTTATGGAAGAGAGATCGAACGATTAACAATAAATAAAAGAGGTACACAACTCATCAACAAAATTATAATTCACTTAAGAAATGAAAATACTATTAAATATTTATTATTCAATTAGGCTATTATGAGAGCTTGAATTGATATTTTTAAATATGTACTGTGTTCATTCCCTTTCTAACAAAGACCTAAAAAGAGGACTGATCTTAAAATTTCTTACAAAGTACATATAACTAATAGTATATTTCGTTACAAACGTATACTCATCGAGGACGAGATAATTCGGAGATGGTAAAAGTACATATAAAAGAATATATAAATGTAAACATGAAAACGCTTTTCATGTCAAGTGAATCATCCTTTTGCACGCATACAAGTACATAATGTATAAAATATACTTGATTATATGTCCATAATGTGGAACTACTACATTATATATTTTACTGCATTCATTTAGCGTACGCGTAATTTCACATTTATATTTAGAATTTGTAACCATTGTTAGTATGTGTGTATGTGTGTTCAGTTTATACTGTGACATTTACGCGAACCATTTCAGTTTGTTTGTCTCCCCCCCTCCACCATCCTATTTCTGATTCTCTGTACTGGTATGCATAATACATTATTCGTAATTACATACGTACACCACACTACACTTTATGTGTGTGTCTAATATATAGTATTTACAGCATCATAAAGACTAAGAATGACTTCTAGATCATCGTCGTCATCATCATCATCATCATTATTTTAACGTTCAGTTTTTCCATGTTTGCATGGGTAGGACGGGGGTTAGCTGAGGTAGATTTTAACTGGCTGGATGCCATTTCTCTTTCCTGTTTCCAAGCAAGGTAATATTTCCCCATGGCCAGACATTTTTGGCAGAATGTTAGAAGTGAACGACACTGCTTGTATGAAAGTGACACACATTTACAATTATCACATAATATCAAGACAAGAACACACGCACACACACATTCATTTCTCACTTTTCCTAAATGTGAGTAGCCATGTCGTTCCCCAACAGCAAGAACCTGCTCTACCCTCCTCCTCCTACTGCTGCTGCTGCTAGTATAAAGCACCCTCACTTTTATCGGCTTGCAAGCTGCATGGTGGTCTCACCAATGCCAGTGGCATGAGAAAAGCACCCAGCACTTACATTGTAAAGTGGTTGGCATTAGGAAGGGCATCTGACCATTGAAACTATGCCAAAGCAGTTGCTGGAACACAATGCAGCCCTTGGACCCATGAGATCCTATTACACTGTCTAACTCATGCCAACAGCATGAAGCATAGATTTCAAATGCTGCTGATGATATATGTATATATATATATATATATGTATATATATAAATTTTAATTAAGGTACTCAGAAACCTGGATGTTTGTACATTTACAGATTTTTTATTAATGTCACATATTAAATGAAGCGCTTTTCACCTAGTCGTGTAGGTTTTTCAAGAGATAGAAATAATTTGAAAAACCTACACGACTAGGTGAAAAGCGCTTCATTTAATATGTGACATTAATAAAAATCTGTAAATGTACAAACATCCAGGTTTCTGAGTACCTTAATTAAAATTTTTTTCTATATAATTTCTGTACATCACCTCCAAACCTTCAAATATATATATATATGTATAATATGTGATGGGCTTCTTTCAGTTTCCCACTATCAAATCTACTGACAAGGTTTCGGTTGTTATGGGGCTATAGTAGAAGACACATGCCCAAGGTGTTGCATTGAGGGATTGAACCCGAAACCATGAGGCTGGAAAACAGACTTCTTTACCTCACAGCCATGCATGTGCCTCTAAATACTGCAGTTTATTCTTTTACTGATTTCATTCATCAGAGTATGGTCATGCTGGGGCAGCCCCTTCAATGGCCTAGTTAGTCATAATGACCCCAGGACTCATTTCAATCTGGCACTTGTTTTATTGGTTTCTATTTATTGAACTGCTAAGTTAATGGACATAAAAGGACACCTCATAAATTATGCTGGATTTCAAATTGATATAAACACAGACCCCATTGAAGATAATGCATGATTAATACAAGATAATGCAAGATTAATAATAAACAAACACTGCAACTGACAGAGTAATGTAAATGCTAAAGGGTTAGACATTAAATGTCTATCATCATCATCGTCATTGTTTAATGTCCACTTTCCATGCTGACATGGATTGGGCGGTTCGACTGGGCTCTGGGAAACCCAGGAAGCTGCACCAGGCCCCAATCTGACCTGGCAGAGTTTCTAAAGCTGGAAGCCCTTCCTAACGCCAACCACTCCAAGAGTGTAGTGGGTGCGTTTTACGAGCCACCGGCACAAGGGCCAAAGGAGCTGGCATTGACCGCGATCAGATGATGCTTTTTACATGCTACCAGCACAAAGGCCAGAGGAGCTGGCATTGACCGCAATCGGATGATGCTTTTTACGTGCCACCGGCACGGAAGCCAGTCAAAGCAGCACTGGTATTGGTCACGTTCAGATGTTGCTTTTTACGTGTTACTGGCATAAGGGCATGTTGTACATATTAGAGAGACAGAAGGGAGTGGGTAAACAATATCTTTTGTTTCAGTCACTGGATTGTGGACATGGTGGGACACCATCTTTGAGGAGTTTTTAGTTCAACAAATCCAACCCAGTACTAATTTTTTAAGTCTGGTATTTACTCTATCAATCTCTTTTGCTATAGCACTAAGTTACCTGGACATAAACAAACCAACTGTAGTTGTCAAGTAGAAGGAGTACAGAGAAACACACACACACACACACACTATGTATATATATATATATATATATATATATATATATATATATAAATATATATATCATGTTAATGATGGGCTTCTTTCAGTTTCTGTCCACCAAATTTACTCACAAGGCTTTAGTCAGCATAGGGCTATGTTAGAAGACATTTGCTCAAGGTGCCACATGGTTGGACTGAACACAAAACCATGTGGTTGGGAAGCAAATTCCTCACCACACTGCCATACCAGCACCTAATGTGTGTGTGTATGCGTGCATGTGAGCATATGAATGAAGTTCACTTCCTAAGGGTACACGTGTCTGTGGAGTGCTCAGCCATTTGCACGTTAATTTCACGAGCGGGCTGTTCCGTTGATCGGATCAACTGGAACCCGCGACGGAGTGCCAACAACAAGTACACGTGGCTATCTTTTAGGTGTCTATCAGCATCCGTTTTGTCTTTGTGATCTGTTGTTTAAATCTGTTTCAATTGTCTTCCTTCCTTTTATTGTGTTATTGTGAAACCCTGATAATACAATTATTGTCATCATTATTTTTACTAACAGGAGTGGTTCTATTCAAGCACAGGCACTGTATTCACTGTTTAAGATTATAAATGGTAGAACCATGTTGTTGGGAAGCAAGCTTATTACCACACAGCCATGCCTGTGTGTTTAACAAATGGGTATATGAATATTAGTTGGTGTGTGTTAATTATATACAGTAATAATGTTACTGGTGTCTAGTATTTAACACAGTATTTACATGCATTAAAAGATAATTACTCCTGTGGATAAAGTGCTAGTTTATCACAGGTTGGGATTATTGTTTGGCTACCTTGATCAAAAGCATTCAAGCCACAACCATCCTGTCTTTTAGTGGATCTAGTACAGCATTGTTCAATGTATCTTTCTGTTTTTAAGATGATAGGGTCTGATTTGTGGGAAAGATTTTTGGCTGCTATTTCTAGCGGCAGAGGATCCCTTTGCATGCAATAATAAGCTTTCCTTGTCAACAGACAGACATTTCTTTTACCTACCTTATAACACTGATCACAATGCCGTTGTTAAATTCCGTCACTAAACTTCATAACAAATCTTATAGTGTTTCTTAATGGTCATTTCAATCTCTTAGAAAATACAATCAAAATTTCCCTCTAAAATCACACCCTACTTTCATAGAATCGAAATAGTGGGAAGGAGGTTAGAGTAGGTAGTGTGGTCCTGGATGAATAATTAGACAGGATGGTCAGAGTTGAAATGCCTCTGATCAGTTAGAGTTGACTTAGATTTAAACAACAACAACTTGTGACCTCTTTTCTGTTGGGAAAATCTCCATTTGTCATAGTTACGAATCTGAGAACATATCACATGTTATATATATATATTTCTACTCTCCCCTCACCTCATTACCACCAACTCCTACCTTAGCCATGAATGGTGGTAGTGGTAGTGGTGGTGGTGGTGCTGGTGGTGGTGGTGGTGGAATGTATAGGTGATCGTGTGAAATAGCTTGTATGTTGCTAAGGTGAAGGACTGAGACACAGATAAATTATCTCACATACCTAAAGACATATTATGACTCCAAGTTAAGATGATGGATTACACAATCATATTAAGGGAATGAGAGATCCACCACACTAGACCCAATTGGGGGTCCATGTAAGATTTTATTGTTAATGTTTATGTGCAATAAATTGCTTACACTCCTACAATTTTCTTTTACTTGTTTCAGTCATTTGACTGCGGCCATGCTGGAGCACCGAAAACATTTCCGACAATTTGTTTTTATGCAGTTCCTAATATTATTTAATTATAAAACTATAATAGGATTTTTTGAAACATTGAGACCCAGTGGAGTAAAATAGCTATGCGGCCCCGGTAGAGTGAGGTCCATAGGCAAAAAAATGGTTGAGAATCACAGTCACCTGATTAGCTAGAAATAGCAACTAAATCTTCAAATTACAATCTTAAAAAATAGAAGAAAATGTATAATCTAGTTCCTTTCTTAAGGAAACAAAATAAAACTTTAAAAATAGAGAGGTACTTTATTATTTTCTTATCTTTTAACAAGAAAGGGAGGTAGGGTCCATGAGCTGTTACAGAGACTCCCAGACTAGAGGCGGGGAAGGAGGGAGGGACTAAAGTATCCTTAAACTAGAAGCCTGGCTGGGATGCTTGTGATAGAGTGAACTCTATTTAAGATGTCCATGGTGCTAGGTGTGGAGGCACGTGGCTTAGTGGTTAGAGTGTTGGACTCATGATTGTAAGATTGTGGTTTCAATTCCTGGACTGGGTGGTGCATTGTGTTCTTGAGCAAGACACTTCATTTTACATTGCTCCAGCCCACTCAGCTGGAAAAAATGAGTAACCTAATGATGGACTGGCTTCCTGTCCAGCAAAGAATATTTATATATGCCAGAGAAACCAGGAAACCGGTCTTATGCTCCTTATAGAGTAATGTAGACTAACCAAGGTGCCAGGTGGTGGCGTTAAACTGGGTGCCAGGGTAAGTCTACCACTCACATAAACCATGGTGAAATTTGAACCCAAAATGCCAAAAAACCAAGGAAAATACCACAAGGCATCCAGTCTTAGATTCTTACACTTCTGCAGCCTGACCGCTTCGTTAGATTGGTATGTTTGTTTGCTCACCTGTCTGTCGGTTATGGTGATGAGTGCTCCAGTTGATGCTCTGTCTGATTCTCGAATGACTGCTAATTTGCAGTGTAAACCATAGCAGGATTTGAACTCTAAACGCAAAGAACCAGAGCAAATACCATAAACCGTCCAGTTGAACAGTTTTGTATGGTCAATAAATAAAATGCATTGAAATGCATTGTGGTACCTACAAGGGGGTGCTGAAAATTTCCTGGCTTTGGGTAAAACAATATACAGAAGGATCAGTTAATTATGATTTTTTTCAACATATTCCCCTTCTCAGATTCACACGTTTATTGCAGTAGTCCTTCAGTTTTTCTAAGCTGTGTAAAAGAAATTGGAAGTTTGGACCTCTAAACAGACTTTTTGCGATATTGTTTGTGTACTGATTCTTTGAGTTCTGACAACAATGTCTGCAACAACACTGACACCAAGCTGTATTGGCCTTTAAGAAAACCCCCTCACTTTGACAACATACAAAAACTATATGCTTATGTAGTCCATATATATATATATATATATATATATATATATATATATACATTAGCATATATATTTATATTTTGCCTGTATATGTTTGTATATATGTGTGTATCAAAGTTTGTATGTTTAGTGTATAAATGTATATATGTTTTTGTGTGTGTATGTATGTCAATGTTTTGTATACGTTTGTATGTGTGTTTATTTCTGTAAGTGAATTTTTTTTAATTATAGACTGACTTTTACTTTTTTAATTACATTTATTTTACCATTAATTAATTTACTCTAGGTATACATGTTTTTTTTCCTTCTGACCAAAGTGAATTTTTATTAAGGTTTCCTTTGATTTTACATATGATTTTTGAATCGTAATATTTTAATTTTATGTATATCACCAGTTCTTAAAAAGACCGTTAGTTGAACGGACCAATGAAATGAAACCAATTTTCAAATGTGTTTCTGTCAATGTAAATTGTATATTTATAAATATAACGTTAATTTTTTTTCCATTCTCAACCAAAACTGTCTGACAAACAGGAACGTGAAACTCTGAGTAACAGTTTTTTTGTGATGTTCTTGCAGCTTTAACAATAAA
>NC_068997.1:44453840-44456420 GCF_001194135.2 Octopus bimaculoides
GCTATTCTAAGAGCGCATTCTGCCTCATCTTCGAAACGCCTAGTTTAGAATAGAGGCAGCTGATGAAGGAAAAGTTCCATAAGTGGCTCGTCTGTTTTCCTATGTGTTCATTCTGTTGTCGGTAAAAAAAAGTTCGTTTTTTGTGCTTTGTTTATGTTCCCGTTCCTTTTTTGTCCATGTTTTTTTGACATCCTGTACCTGGATATGCATCTATATATACGTGGAGATGTAGGTATGTACATATATGTATGTATATATGCATATGCTCAAATATCATTTGTATTATATATATATATCATCCAAATACGTAGTGTTTGAATGTGTATGGACAACATGCAGTGTTTGTATGTATGTGTTGTCTATAAATATACAAACATTGTTGTATGCATATGGCCAACACTTACTTGTTGTCCGTATATGAACATACCTAGACAACACTTGTATCCTCATGTATGCAAAGGTGAGACTTGCATACATCAACAACACCTAGACTTCCACAAAAAATCTTGCCTGAGCCTGTGTCTATATGTGCAGGTACAGATTTAATCTTGACCAATATAGTCTCTTAATAGTGGAGGCGCAATGACCCAGTGGTTAGGGCAGCGGACTCACGGTCATAGGATCACGGTTTCGATTCCCAGACCGGGCGTTGTGAGTGTTTCTTGAGCGAAAACACCTAAAGCTCCATGAGGCTCCGGCAGGTGATGGTGGCGAACCCTGCTGTACTCTTTCACCACAACTTTCTCTCACTCTTACTTCATGTTTCTGTTGTACCTGTAATTCAAAGGGTCAGCCTTGTCACACTTTGTGTCACGCTGAATATCCCCGAGAACTACGTTAAGGGTACACGTGTCTGTGGAGTGCTCAGCCACTTGCACGTTAATTTCACAAGCAGGCTGTTCCGTTGATCGGATCAACTGGAACCTTCGACGTCGTAAGCGACGGAGTGCCAACAACAACAACAACAACAGTCCCTTAATACTCAACATATACTTATTCTATCAACCTTGGAAATATGAAAGGCAAAGCTAATCTCAACATGATTTGAACCGAGAGTGTAAAAGGCCATAACTAAATACAACTTGCAAGGCAATTTGTCTGTTGCTCCACCAATTCTGCTTAACCAGGTAGTTTGTTCACAAGTGGTTCACTTATCGTTCCCCTCTTACCCACATGTATTTTAATCTCTGGTTTCTTTTGAGGACATGTTCCCTTTATCAGTGCTGGGTCAGTGTATGTATGTGAAAGATCGATGATAACGATTCAGTTATTGATGTGTGTGTTCTTAATTTTATAGCCGTCTTACACGTACGCATACACACACACACACACACACACATACACAACCTACTTGAAGATAAATTGTTTAATCTGCTTGTTGTTGTTACTATTGTTATGGAGGTTTAAAAATCCTTCTGTAGATAAGACCATTGAATTTAGATAGCTATATCAAGAGTAGAAGGAGATGATGTCTCTCCTTTATTAAATATTTACATTTGGCCTCTTTTTTTATTTTGTTTCCCAACATGTTTCATTCACATAAAGATCAGACAAACAATTTGAAGCACACACACATTATGCATGTGGCTGTGCATTCTATAAATTATACAGTAGGTGCAGTCATTGCTGTGCGGTTATAAAGCTTGCTTTGCTGTCTTGAGGTTTTGAATTCAGTCCTACTGTGCAGCACTTTGGGCAAATGTCTTATCTTCGATTATAGCCCTGGGTTGACTGATACCTTATGAGTGGATTTGGTTGACAAAAACTATGCAGAAAACCACAATGTGTATGTGTGTGTGTGTTTGTATGTGTATGTTGCTTCTTTTAGTTGTTAGATTGCAGCCATTTTGCAGCCAGTTATTAGTTGAACAAATTACCCCCAAAACTTACATTTTTTTCTTAAGCCCTGCTAATTATTCTTTTGCTGAACTCCTAAATTATGGGGATGTAAGTACAACAACATCGTTTGTCAAGTGGTGGTGGTGGGAGACAGGCACACACACACACACACACACACACACACACATCACTGACTTTTTTCAGTTTCCATTCTGCCAAATCCACTCACAAGACTTTTGTTGGCCTGAGGCAACTTACCCAAGGTGCCATACAATAAGATGGACTGAATCCAGATTCATATGGTTAGGAAGTGAACTACATTCACATGCTCACATGCATGCACACACGTGCACATACACATTAGGTGCAGGTATGGCAATGTGGTGAGGAATTTGCTTGTGTGTGTGTGTCTGTGTATGCATGTGTATACAGACACACACACACATAAACACATACATATGCACACAGATGCATGTGTGTCCTTATGTTTACTCGGGTATTTAAAAAGATGGTGGTATGTCCAGAGAGAAAACTAAGTGATTCAATGAAATACAGATTGATTGTAGAGCAAACTGAAATAACTCTGAGGTCAGTGGGTGATCGACTAAAACATTCGAAGGCGGTGCTCCAGCATGGCCACAATCCAATGTCGGAAGCCAATCAAAGAGTAAAACAATGTAAACGTATACGTGTATGTGTATATATATATATATATATATATATATATATATATATATATAT
>NC_068997.1:44457189-44459902 GCF_001194135.2 Octopus bimaculoides
TATATATATATACATATCATCAAATATATACTCGCGTTTACACACATCTCTATGTGTATGTCTGTCTTGTGTATATATATATATGTGTGTGTGTGTATAGACATATAGTACACTGGTTATGCATATTAAGATAAGGGACATAACTGTCCCCTCACATGCAGAAAACTTGTCCCCATTAATAAAAATCATTCAAACAAAGAGAAAAACCACACAAAATACAAATAAAAATCAGCAGAGACATTTTAGTCTCTTTCTACTTTATAAGAAGGTCAGTTAGACAGTCGTCATTAACGAGAAATATAGATACAGCCATTCATGCTTTGGAATGCCGAAGCATGTGACAGCATGCTCGTTGATTCCATTGTATATATACCTTTGAGCTACTGTGAAGAGTTTGTAGCAATTTTTAAACACACACACACATATATCATCATCATCATCGTTCATCATCATTTAATATTCACTTTTCCATGCTTACATGAGTCACATGGAATTTGTTGAGGCAGGTTTTCCTACTGTTCTTCTTTAACCCATTAGCATCCAAAGTCCTTTTATTAGGACCAGAAGGATAATCCATCAGATTTTTGTAACTCCTGTATTTTTCTGAGATATCTTTAGTTAGTCATTGAGACTGAAGTGTCTTTCAAGTATTGTAATAAAGAATTTTTTTATATATTTAGTATAAAAAAAAGATTTTTGGTAATAAATTAAATAGAAAAAAATTGGGCACTAATGGGTTTTCCAGGCCATCTTTTTTGCTTCTCTCCAGTTCGATCCCTGCATTTTTTCAGCTCTGCCTCAATATCCTGCTTCATATGTATCCCTAAGGGAAGGTCTTCCCCTCCCAGGTCCTCTCGGGTTTCGAATTGCCATTGATGCTTCTGAAGCTGCATCTTTTTTTTAACTAGTTAATGGCTATTGGCCCTTTGTAAACCCAGTTTTAATTCTGTAAAGAGGTGGACCATATTAGTTCTTGGCTTCTATCCTTTGACCTGTCTGGCAGGAGAGGACCTACTAGGAGGTGGCGCTCCACTGGCTCAGATTTCAGGGCCATTGCGGCACACAAGCTACCGCACCACAACAAGGAGTGAACCTTGTGGTAGATCATTCATATACAAGGGGGTGCTGAAAAGTTCCTGGCTTTAAGGATATTGCAAAGGGCCTGGTTGAAGGCCCAACGTTCTGAGTTCTTTACAGGGCTTACAAAAACTGAAGGACTGCTGCAATCAGCATGTGAATCTGAGAGGGGAATATGTTGAATAAAATCATAATTAACAGAGTCTTCTGTATTTTCTTCTACACAAAGACTGGAACTTTTCAACACCCTCTTGTATATATTTGTGTGTGTGTGTGTGTATATATATATATATATATATATATATATATATATATATATATAAATACAAATAATATGTGAGTATATGCATATACATACCTACATCTACATGTATATATAGATGCATATCTGGGTACAGGACGTTGCAAAAAAAAACGTGGACAAAATGATAGAGTACAGAAAACACACAGGCCACATAGAGAACATTCCCTTCATCAGCTGCCACCATTCTAAAACTAAGCGTTTCGAAGAGTTAGGGCATATATATAAATATATATATATATATATGTGTGTGTGTGTGTGTGTGTGTGTATGTATGTGTATACATTTGTATATATGTGTGTGTATACATTTGTATATATATGTGTGTGTGTATGTATATAATACTGTATATAATATAGCATGATATAATATAATCCTGTATATGCTTTGCACCTCATTATAACTATAACTTTACTCTCCATTTTTCTCAGGGGCTCTGCAATTGCCAAAATTGTTGGTGAGACATGCAAGCAGAAGTCGGACAAGTTTCACCCTGCAGTCAACATGTATGTGTACGAGGAGATGATCGGTGGAAAGAAGCTGACTGAGATTATCAACACACAGCATGAAAATGTCAAGTACCTGCCAGGTTATAAACTTCCAACCAATGTGGTCAGTATCTTCAACTAACAAAAGTTAATCAAATCATAATTAATTATTAAGACCTCACCCTAATTTTTACTTCCTCCCTAGCCACATGCATTTACCCTTTAGCATTTAAACTGGATATATCCAGCTTAAATATTCTACTAGTTTTATGTTCAAACTGGCCAGATGTGGTCTTTCACACCTACCCTACAATGTCATTCTGAAAGATAAACAATCACATCATTGAAATCTCAGCTACAAGATAATGCATGAATTATTTAAAACTGTGAATAAATAAGCATTACATTGGATAAAGTAATCTGAATGCTGAAGGGTTAAAATCTAAATATACGAGGTGTGCTGAAAAGTTCCTGGCTTTGGGGGAAAAATAATAAGGGACGATCAGTTAATTATGATTTTACTCAACATATTCCCCTCTCAGATTCACACACTTATTGGAGTGGTCCTTCAGCTTTTCTAAGCTCTGTAAATGAACTCGGAAGGTTGGACCTCCAACCAGGCCTTTCGCGACACCCTTAACGCCGGGAACTTTTCAGCACTCCTTCATATTGAGATCATGGAGTTGCCTCCCCCTATCTGCTTTGATCAGATTTGAGTTCTGATTCAATGTTTACTTCTTCCTCTCGTTGCCGCCTTAACTCACATTGTTCTCGTTAAATAACAATGTGTAACACATGTTATTTCTGTTCAGGTCGACATGGCTGAGTGACTCTGAAAAATGTATTG
>NC_068997.1:44459912-44462431 GCF_001194135.2 Octopus bimaculoides
TTCGCGACACCCTTAACGCCGGGAACTTTTCAGCACTCCTTCATATTGAGATCATGGAGTTGCCTCCCCCTATCTGCTTTGATCAGATTTGAGTTCTGATTCAATGTTTACTTCTTCCTCTCGTTGCCGCCTTAACTCACATTGTTCTCGTTAAATAACAATGTGTAACACATGTTATTTCTGTTCAGGTCGACATGGCTGAGTGACTCTGAAAAATGTATTGTTACTATTTGGTGGTGGTGGTGGTAGTGGTGTATGTAATGGTGTTAGCGGTAATAGTGATGTTATTGGTAGTGGTGCTGAGGTAGTGGTGGTGATGTTAGTATTGTATGTATCAGTGGTGTTGGTGGTAGCATAAGTATTGTAGGTGGTAGTGATGTGGGTGCCATTGCAGGCAGTGATATAGTGTTGGTGGTAGTGGTGAATGGGGTGTTGTATATGTCACTAGTCTTTGTGTTACAGTTGGTATCAGTGGTATTGTATGTAGAGGTGGTTTGGGTGTTGTACATAGTGTTTGTGTTGTATGTTATAGTGGTAGTTATGGTGGTCTTGGTGGTAGCGTTGTATGAGGTGGTATCAAAAAGTTCCCAGACTAGTTCTGTAGCACACCAACAGATGGCAGCACGTGGTTGCATGCGCAGTAAAAGCTAACCGTGACCTTCGTGGTGACCTTCATGGTCGCTGTGTTTACTTCACAGGTTGTGAAATTTGTGCTTTTGTGATCAGGGGTATGCTGTAGTCTGTGATTTTGTCATGGACAGGAACAAAAGGCCAACATGAAATTTTGTGTTAAACTTGGGAAGTCTGCTACAGAGATGTTGAGCATTCTTCAGCAGGAGTGGCTGTGTGGTAAGCACTTAAAAGATGTAATTCAAAATATAAACAATATTAAACCATAGAATAAACTTTTATCAAAATGAAACAAAACTTACAGTAAGATGGAAAATAATGTTTATTTTTGTAAAGTTTTCTCCTATTTTTTTAATTGCAAGATATTTGATCAGATCCTCTCTATGGCACCACGAACACTCCACAATTATATCTCCAATCATATAAGCTGCTTTGAATATTATTTTAGCAAGTTTTAAAGTGATTTCTTTTGTGCTTTAAACTATTTACCATTTTTGTGGTACCCTTTGATATCCTAAGCATGTGCTTATTTTACTTAATGGCTAATTCAGCACTGGTTGTATGTAGTAGTGTGGAGGCGCAATGGCCCAGTGGTTAGGGCAGCGGACACGCGGTCATTGGATCACGGTTTCGATTCCCAGACCAGGCGTTGTGAGTGTTTATTGAACGAAAACACCTAAAGCTTCACGAGGCTCCGGCAGGGGATGGTGGCGAACCCTGCTGTACTCTTTCACCACAACTTTCTCTCGCTCTTACTTCCTGTTTCTGTTGTGCCTGTAATTCAAAGGGTCAACCTTGTCACACTGTGTAACGCTGAATATCCCCGAGAACTATGTTAAGGGTACACGTGTCTGTGGAGTGCTCAGCCACTTGCACGTTAATTTCACGAGCAGGCTGTTCCGTTGATCGGATCAACTGCAACCCTCGACGTCGTAAGCGACGGAGTGCCAACAAGTGTATGTAGTAGTAGTAGTAG
Organism: Octopus bimaculoides; assembly: GCF_001194135.2. Taxonomy (NCBI): domain Eukaryota; kingdom Metazoa; phylum Mollusca; class Cephalopoda; order Octopoda; family Octopodidae; genus Octopus; species Octopus bimaculoides. The sequence goes on from NC_068997.1 coordinate 44,461,519, forward strand.
CAGTAGTGGTATTGGTGGTGTTCTTGATTTGTTATGCAGTGTTGGTAATGATAGTAGTAACAGTGATACCAGTATTGTATGTCCATATAGATTGTGCTGTATGTGTTTTCAGAGATGATGATGGTTGTGGTGGGTGTTTTTTTTGTTAATTTTTTTAACACATGACATTGATACAGTTTCTGTAGTGCTAGTGGTAACATCTACTAGTAGTACTGTTTAGTTATAAACAATACTACCAGAAAGCTACATTGCACTAGTTTACTATGAATTTCTTTCACACACCAACTCACTAAGCAGCTTCTGCTGCCATGACCTGGGTAAAGAGATCTGAGTGTCAAACGAGTACATTGATTATTTCTATAAGATAAGCAGGTCATACACATGCCAGACATATATTTGTGTGTGTGTGTGTAAAACATGTTATATTATTTACATTATTTACATTTGACAGATATTTGTCCTCATCTTGTTTATTGTTAACACGACGTTTCGGCTGATATACCCTCCAGCCTTCATCAGGTGTCTTGGGGGAAATTTCGAACCTGGGTTCTCATTCCTAAGGTATTTTTCGATGTTGTTATTTTTATTATTATTTTGTTCAGGTCACTGCTTGGAATCGAACTCGGAATCTTGGGGTTAGTAACCCAATAATAATAATGATAATAATAATAATAATAATAATAATAATAATAATATCGAAAAATACCTTAGGAATGAGAACCCTTAAATGATGGGGAAATTGCTGAGATGGTGTTAAATATGGATAAGAATAAACACAGTAGTGATGATGACCTTGAGAGTGCGCTGAAAGTGTAACTGCTAGAATAAGAATAGCCTGGGCCAAGTTTAGAGAGCTCTTACCTCTGCTGGCGACAAAGGGACTCTCACTCAGGGTAAAAGGCAGACTGTATGA
>NC_068997.1:44463022-44465293 GCF_001194135.2 Octopus bimaculoides
AGTGCCCCTGGACTGGCTCTTGTGCGGGTGGCACATAAAAGACACCATTTCGAGCGTGGCCGTTTTCGTGCGGGTGACACGTAAAAGCACCCACTACACTCTCTGAGTGGTTGGCGTTAGGAAGGGCATCCAGCTGTAGAAACTCTGCCAAATTAGTTTGGAGCCTGGTGTAGCCATCCGGTTGCACCAGTCCTCAGTCAAATCATCCAACCCATGCTAGCATGGAAAGCGGACGTTAAACGATGATGATAAGGTGAAAATTTGTGATCAGTTTATAGTTGGTCTTGAACAAGGTGCATAGATTGAACAAACAATAGATTATGCGAGTTTACTCAATTAAAGAGACATTGTTGAGATAGAAACCTATGCTAATGAGACAGATGACACGTGAAGAAGTTTTTTAAAATGCCCTCATAATACTGCTTCATCACTTCAGAATCCCATTCCTGGCCCACAGTCGGAGGTTTGCTTGCAACCTGATGATGATGTTGGTAACACTTACAGACCCTGTTCTACAGTTTAACTGCAGCTACATATTTGGCCTAGTTTGAACCAATTTATGGCTCTAGCATATAAATAAACTGTAATACCATTTATAGTATTTCTTTATTCGAATTAGTGCAAATACTTATGGGTTTCTGTACAGAAATCTTAAGGTAATGTATATACCTCTACTTGTGAATCGTGTATTTTAATTTTAAATTATCCCACTATACGTATTTTGTTATTTGTGATCTTAATTATCTCACTATTTCATTTACCAGTATATTACTCTATAACTATTTATTTTCCCCCACTGATTGTGAATATGTATACATGTGCTTTTGTTGCCATAGTAGGACGTCTGTTTTGATGTATAGTTTACAATCTGGGGCAGCTAGCTTTTGTTCTGAAATCTGGAAAAATCCGAAATTCAGAACACAACTGGTCCCAAGGGTTCTTGATAAAGGATTGTGTACCTGTACGTAAAAGTAAGATTTTTTTAAGGAGTGCAGGAATAAACCGTTAGTTTTACCCTTTAGCATTCAGATTTCTCTGTCAAATGTAATGTCTGTTTATTCACATTGACATGAATTAGTCATGCACTATCTTGTAGCTTTGAGATTTCAATGATGTGATTGTTTATTTTTGGAATGATATTGTAGTGTAAGTGTGAGAGGTTGGATCTGGCCAGTTTAAAGATAACTGAAGATTATTTCGGCCAGATATGGTTGGTTTGAATGCTACATGGTTAAACAATTGAATGTATATTTGCGTGGTGTATACACACTATATATACATGCTTACACACACATGTACACATAAGTATGTGTGTTTATGCTAGGCGGCTCATTTGATGTATTGATTTAATTTGTTATATCTCTTCCACTAACATTCTAGAAGTTTCTTCCCCATGAACACACAGTGTGTTTACCCTAATCACTGACCAGCTATAAAAACATTCGTGTTTCTTCTTTGTCCCAGGTTGCTGTCCCAGATGTGAAAGAAGCTGCTGCCGCTGCTGATATTTTGATATTTGTCATCCCTCATCAGTTTGTACGAGGAATATGTACGGCACTCAAAGGAAACATCAAGAACAATGCCATAGCCGTCTCATTAATCAAGGTGGGTTTCTTTTCTTCCTTTTCTTCTAAATGATTTCCCATATCCTTTCCAGTGGTGTGACCGTACTTACTTACATAAGCCCCTCGCTCCCTATGGGCTATAGGCCATTAGCAGCTTTTCTCTTTTGTTCTCAACTCTGGGCCACCTTTTCTGCTTTTCTCAATAAAACAAGTACCAGTTGAGTACTGGGATCTTTTTTATTGACTTATCCCCTTTGCAGCAAAGTCCAACTACCCTAACCAGTAAGCCACGCACCTTCGCTACAACGTATTACATAGATTATTTAAGGTAGTGAGAGCTGGCAGAATCATTAGCATGCCAGGCAAAATGGTTAACAGCATTTTGTTGATCTTTATGTTCTGAGTTCAAATTTTGCCAGGGTCAACGTTGCCTTTTATTTTTTTTTCAGGGTTGATAAAATAAGTGCCAGTTGAGTCCTGGGGTTTATCTAACCAACTTAGCCCCTCTCCTAAAACTGCTGGCTTTCTGCCAGAATTTGGGAATAAATATTTGCTTCTCCTTTGAAATAATATTTACTTCACACAGATGGAACTCTTTTCAGTGTAGGTCTGCTCAAACAGGGTCAACCTAGGGTTAAGCAGTGATAACTACTGCTGCTACTTACCTCCTCCTCCTATTCCTCCTCTTCCTACTACTACTACAAAT
>NC_068997.1:44465345-44467582 GCF_001194135.2 Octopus bimaculoides
ATTTGATTTCCCAGGTGGTCTCGTCTGTTCTAAACATCCCCTGTGCTGTGTTGATGGGAGCTAACATTGCTAATGAAGTGGCTGAGGAGAACTACTGTGAATCTACCATTGGTAAGGAAATGGTCTCCGTGCGTAACGATGAGTGTTGGAAAGAAGATGGTCATGGTGCTGCTGGTGATGTTCACAGGGTTGGTTGTGGTGAAATATTGGTATTATACGATGGGCTTCTTTCAGTTTCCTTATTTCTTTACTGCCCACAAGGGGCTACACACAGAGGGGACAAACAAGGACAAACAGATTAAGTCGATTGTATCGACCCAGTGTGTAACTGGTACTTATTTAATCGATCCCAGTGCGTAAGTGGTACTTATTTAATTGACCCTTTAATGGTTAATAAAATTAATACCAATCAAGCATTGAGGGGTCATTGTTGACTAATCATTTCTCAAAAAATTTCAGTCCATGTACCTATTGTAAAAAAAAAAAAAAAAAAAAAAAAATTATTTTGACCCAATCACTTCTTGGGTGTGTTGTCGATTAGAACCATCCACCCTGATGTGACACACTTCAGTTAGTATGATGCACTGCAGCAGGTAATGGTTGATTGTGTAGGTTAGGTTGCTGAGTGACAGTAAGGTCAGGCTACATCCTTCTTGCTGTCCACATGGTTTATTTCTACGTGCCGGTGGCATGTGTAAAGACATTCGAGCGAGTTTGTTGCCAGTGCCGCTGGACTGGCTCTTGTGCAGGTGGCACATAAAATACACCATTTTGAGCGTGGCCGTTGCCAGTACCCCCTGACTGGCCTTCGTGCCGGTGGCACGTAAAAGCACCCACTACACTCACGGAATGGTTGGCGTTAGGAAGGGCATCCAGCTGTAGAAACTCTGCCAAATTAGATTGGAGCCTGGTGTAGCCATCTGGTTTCACCAGTCCTCAGTCAAATCGTCCAACCCATGCTAGCATGAAAAGCGGACGTTAAACGACGATGATGATGATGATTCAAAAGCTCTGATGATGGTCCTCAGTTTAGTAGTGTTATTGTTTGACTCTAAGGACAAAGATCTTCTGGCTGTGATCATTTCTGATTCTATTCAAATATTTTGTATGTAGGAGAGTATTTTACAGCTTTTTAGGGATGGTGTCACACTTTTATTGCACTAAACATAAGGTAACTACTTTCTTTCAATTAATCATGTAGTTGAGCTTCTGTGTGTGAGAATAAACACCTGTTAGCAAAACAGGTGTGTTTAAATTTCAATGACCTTAAGCAATGTAACTCACCTGTATAGATTCTCGACACACCTGCAATATTTTAGGACACACAAAAGTGTTATCACCTGCTGATTGAAAGGCTTTGATATAAGACTACATTATTTGATGTGCCATTTCTTTTTAAAGATGGTAGAGTGTAAGTTAAGTAGGATTTGACTGCTATTTCATGCAGATGATATAGCCATGTAGAATCTTCCTCATTGGGTCAGTGTTGTTGTTGCTGTTAGTGTGCATGGTAAAGGAATTATAGTAAATCACCCCCTAAAAAAACATTTGTGTTAGTTACCCCTTTTGAGTTATGACTCCTCATTGAGAAAGTTATTGGGTTGTCTGGAAAGTTTGTGCTGATTTTCCAAAAGGTTCTTCTCAGTCAACTCATAGGGTACCCAAACATCGTAGTATCTGAACTTTGAATGTAATGAACTCTAATAACAACAACAATTATAATTAAATGTCATTTTGTATTTGTCTTTCTCTGTCACCCTTACTGGAATGTGTCACTCTGAATTAGAGTTTCAATAATCTTGAAATGTCTGTTCCAGGTTGCACCGACCCCGAGATGAGTTTGGTTCTGAAGGATTGTTTCCAAACTGAATATTTTCGGATAGTCTGTGTGTCCGATTGTGAAACTGTTGAAATATGCGGAGCCCTGAAAGTGAGTATACGTTGCTATCTCGTTATTGTTTATAATTAAAGCTTTTGATCTTTTATCATTATCTTTTACTTGTTTTAGTCATTAGACTGCGGCCATGCTGGGGCACCACTTTGAAGAATTTTTAGTTGAATGAATCGACCCTAGTACTTTCAGTCCCTTTTGCCAAACTGCTAAGTTGAAGGAATGCAAACACACCAATATTGGTTGTCAAATGGTGATGGCAACGACCATTGATAGAAAGACACACACACACATATATATATACATACATGTGTGTATGTATGTATATATATATATATATATATAT
>NC_068997.1:44467592-44472046 GCF_001194135.2 Octopus bimaculoides
ATATATATATATATATATATATATATATATAATTGTTAAAGAGGAAAGCAGATGTTAAGGCAAGGCAAACATCTCAAGTCATACATATGTTGCAAATTACAAAAGAGAAGGAAAGGAAAATGGTTAATTTAACGAGGAGTTTCCCTGAGAATTATAAAACACGCAACACAAAATTTAAAGGGAATTTAGATGATATTTATTTGGGAAACAGGAGAAAAGAGGGTTCCATAAGACAGGAAGGGACAATAACTGTAAGAAGATAAAAGTCAGCCGAAAGATGAGTCTTTCAGGATGTAAAGTTAAGAGAAGAAAGTTTGGCACTGGGAAGGCCATGAAAATGTTTGATGATGAGAGAAGGGTTGAAGTTTGACTGCCGAAACAGGATTGATAATGTTAGAAATAAGTTTTGGGGTTTGATTGAGGGAAGAAACAACCCAGTGGGAACGAACACCTGCTTAATTGTGATTCTGTTGAATTTGTAATCTGTTGCAAGAAGCATAAATATGTTTTTTAAGCTTCCACTTGATGCAGGTAGTAAATTCATAATTATGTAGTTTAACCCATTAGCATTTAAATGGGCCACATCAGGCCCAAATATTCTATCTATTCATCATCATCATCATCATCGTCATCATTTAACGTCCGCTTTCCATGCTAGCATGGGTTGGACGATTTGACTGAGGACTGATGAAACTAGATGGCTACACCAGGCTCCAATCTGATTTGGCAGAGTTTCTATAGCTGGATGCCCTTCTTAACGCCAACCACTCTGAGAGTGTAGTGGGTGCTTTTACGTGTCACCCGCACGAAGGCCAGTCAGGCAGTACTGGCAACGGCCATGCTCAAAATGGTGTATTTTACGTGCCACCTGCACAGGAGCCAGTCCAGCGGCACTGCCAATGATCTTGCTCGAATGTCTGATCTACCTTCTCACACCTATCCTATAATGTCATTCTAAAAATAAGCAATCCATCACTAAAAGATATGAGATAATGTACGGCCAATCCAATTCAAAACAATGTGGATAAATAAATAAGTATGTCAAAGGGTTAAAGAAATCTCTGTTGTTTTGTTTTTAATTAATTAATTTATTTAAAATGGTTGTCTCTTTATCTAATTTCAGAACATTGTTGCAGTTGGTGCTGGTATTGCTGATGGTCTTGGCTATGGGGACAATACGAAGGCAGCCGTCATCCGTTTGGGTCTCATGGAGATGATTCAGTTTGCTAAAGTCTTCTATGAAGGTAACAATTTGAAGGACATCTTTGTGGTTGTTTTTATCATATTTTATATCTGATTTTGTGGTCTGCAGCTTCATTGGACAAAGTTCTCTAATGAGCAATCAAAGTTCACAGTATTTATGACAACAAGGACAGTAATGGAGCAGTTCTGTTAACATGGATTTGGTTAGCAGAAACTGAAAGAAGCCTTTGTTACCAGTCTTCCATGTCATGGGGAAATATTTCCTTATTTGGAAATAGGTGTCGGTTAGTAACTGGAAAGGCACCCAACTGTAAAAAATCTGCCTTGACAATTTCTGTCCAATCCATGCATGCATGTAAAAATGCACATTTAAACTTGACGCTTTCCTCTCCACGATACCAGACGCACCAATGGTTCGTAATGAGACGCAGTTTAGGGCAGCGATGTCAAATTCTCTTATACACCAGATGTGCCATCAAAACTCTTGATTGGACCATATCAGGTGGGGGAGAAGAGCCATGCAAGGAACGTGAAGAGAGCACAGCATAAAGACGGAAAATCACGGTGGTGCTCCAGCATGACCGCAGCCACTTGGCTGAAACCCATAAATAAATATATATGTATATATATATATTGACTGCTAAATCCACAAGTTTTTTTTTATTCTCTCTCTGTTTATTTCCTCGTGTTCCTTTCTGTTGAAGAGTGTAGGCTCGAAACGTAAAAGACTTTCTCACCTTCCTGAGCATCAAACTAATACACTTGCTTCTTGTTCATACACCTGTCTTCATCTTTTGTCTTTCTAAAGATAATCTGGAACTCGACTGAAGAAAGAAAACTCCGAGTGACCCTTCCTTGTTTTTTTGTATCGTCTGTCTGGATGTTTTGTTGTCCTTTTTTTGTATCATCTAACTGTCTGGATGTTTTGCGCTCTTGTCCCATTTTTGGTATTCCTTTATATATATGTGTGTGTGTGTGTGTGTGTGTGCCCTTGTCTAGACATTGCATAATGGTTGTAAATGCATATCACCATCAAACAAGCAATGCTTTTCACATCCAGTCTTCTATAGAAAGCATGTCTGGCCATGGGGAAATACTGATTTGCTTGGAAATAGGTGACGGTTGGTGACAGGGAGGGCATCCGGCTATAGAAAATCTGCCTCTACAAATTCTGTCTGACCCATGCAAGCATAGAAAAATGGACATTAAATGATGATGATTGTAAACTATTTCCCATATTTTCATGTTTTCAGGTTCTATGATGTCGACATTCTTGGAGAGCTGTGGAGTGGCTGATCTTATTACCACATGCTATGGTGGTCGGAATCGCAGAGTGGCTGAGGCTTTTGCTAAGACAGGAAAGGTAACACTTCTGCAATTCTTACATCTTCCTTTATCTTTTCTTTTTCAAATTTACTTATTTTTTTTTTGTCTCCAGTATGGCCACAATCAAATGACTGAAGGAAGTAAAACATAAAAAAAATATTGCTTTGCATTAAATTTCTTGCATTATCCATGAGTTCATACAGGAATATTAAAAAAAAAAACTGAATTGCGGTTTTTGCTATGCTCTATTTTTTTAATTGTCTGAAATTAATTAGCAATTTTAATGAGAACATAACCCATCCTTGCCAATCTTTGTGGCTCTTGGGAGAAGGATTAATGAACTTAACCTGGAAATTCTTTCATATTGTTGTTTTGATTATATTCATACACATAATCACATAATCACATGTTGAATCTCATATTCAATCACTCAGTCTGGTATCCATTCACTAAATCACTCACTCACTCACTCACTCACCTACCCACCCACATAGTCACTCAAAACTAACTCACTCTCTCACTTGCTCCCTACCTCCCTCCCTCCCTCATTCACTTCCTCACACATTCACTCACTCATTTACTCATTCACTCCTCACTCACTCACTCATCCACTCACCCACATCCACTCACTCACTCACCCACTCACATCCACTCACTCACTCACATCCACTCACTCACATCCACTCATCCACTCACTCATTCACCCACTCACATCCACTCATTCACCCACTCACATCCACTCACTCATTTACTCACATCCACTCACTCACAGCCACTCACCCACATCCACTCGCATATCCTCTCACTCGCTCACTCACTCACTCACCCACTCACATCCATTCACTCACATATCCACTCACTCACTCACTCATCCCTCACTCACCCACCCACTCACTCACATCCACTCACTCTCTCACTCATCCATTTACCTATTCCCTGTTTCTATATTAGTTATTAATTACTTACATCTCCCCCCCCCTTCTCTTCGCCAGTCGATAGAGCAACTTGAACAGGAGATGTTGAACGGTCAAAAACTTCAAGGTCCGCCCACAGCAGCTGAAGTCAATATCATGTTGAAGTCAAGGAATATGGAGGACAGGTAAAAACTTCATTTTTTATATTTCATGACACATGACATGAATCAAGGAGAGAGTCTCTATATTTATTTCTTTATTGCCCACAAGGGGCTAAACATAGAGGGGACAAACAAGGCTAGACAAAGGGGTTAAGATGATTACATCGACCCAAGTGCGTAACTGGTACTTATTTAATCAACCCCGAAAGGACGAAAGGCAAAGCCGACCTCGACGGAATTTGAACTCAGAACATGATGGCAGACGAAATACCGCTAAGCATTTTACCCAGCGTGCTAACGATTCTGCCAGCTCACTGTATGTGTATTTATGTTTGTTTGTGTGTATGTATGTGCTTTTGTCTTGACATCACATGATGGTTGTAAACGAGCATCACCATCATACAAGTGGTATTTATTTTCAATCTTCTGTGGAAAACATGTCTAGCCATGGGAAAATATTACCTTGCTTGGGGATAGGTGAGAGTTAGCAACAAGAAGGGTATCCAGCTGTTAGAAAATCCGTCTCAACAAATTCTGTCTAACCCATGCCAGCATGGAGAAGTGGACGTTAAATGATTGATGATTGTGTGTTGCTTGTGTGAGAGATTAATATATTGATTCTGTTATTAATTAATTAATTAATTAATTTTTGTTATTTATTTTGTCAGATTTCCTCTGTTCACAACAATACATCGGATGTGCTTAGGTGAAGTTCCTGTCGACAAATTCATCAGCTGCCTTAAGAACCACCCTGAACATCACTAAGAAGAATATAAAAGAAAAACAACAACATTTCCTTATCTTTAAACAAAAATGTTTTGTCCAGAAAAGACAAAACATGCAAAAAAAA
>NC_068997.1:44472801-44474930 GCF_001194135.2 Octopus bimaculoides
AAATTTGGGGGAAGGGATTAAGTCGATTACATTGACCCCAGTGTGTAACTGGTACTTATTTAGTCAACCCTGGAAGTATGAAAGGCAAAGTCGACCTCGGCGGAATTTGAACTCTAATAATAATAATAATAATAATAATAATAATTGTTTCAAATTTTAGCTCAAAAGCAACAATTTAAGTGGGGTGAGCTTAGTTCAATTACATTGATCTTAGTGATTGATTGGTACTTAATTTCACTGATTCTGAAAAAAAAAAAAAAAGAAGAAAGAAAGGTGAAGTTGAGTTTGGCAGGATTTGAGCTCAGAATGTAGAGAGTTGGAAGAGATTCTGTGAAGCAATTTTTCTGACATGCTAATGCTTCTGCCAGCTCACTACCCTAATAATAATAGTAATAATAATGATAATTGTTATAGTCACAAGGCCTGGAATTTTGGGAAAGGTTGTAGTTGATTATATCAGACCCTCCCACAGTACTTGACTGGTGGTTCATTTTAATGACCCTTGCAAAAAGATGAAAATATGGAGTTCAGTTTGGCAGGATTTGAACTCAGAAGGTAAAGGGTTGTAGCTAAATGCTGTAAAGCATTTTGTCAGACACTGATGATTCTGCCAAAAATATATATCAATTAATACAATAGTACCTACCTACCTACCTACCTATCTTTTTTGTCATGCTCTGAACTGTGGAATGAAATTAAATGCATAAAATTTACATTATTCGTTAGACAATTGACTGATAAACTATAGAACAAAATTGAAGATATAGTCTATTACAGATATAATATTTACATTATCCGTGAGACTGCTATGTTTTTTCGTTTTAGAATCTGCAGTTCAGTTGGGCAACTACTATATTTTGTTCACTGTCACTGGCTTGAAATCTATCTTGATGAGTTTTTCTCTGATAAAGAGCCAGAAAGAATGTTGCAGAGAATATTTTCTGACGCTCCTGTGATTCTACCAACTTGCCATCTTTAATAATAATCCTTTCTACCATAGGTACAATACCTAAAACTTTTTGGGATGGGGGTGGCAAATCGATTATATCGGCTTTTATATTCGACCAGTACTTATTTTATCAACCCCGACAGGATGGAAGGCAAGATTGACCTCGGTGGGATTTGAACTCAGTCTAAAGAGCCAGAAGAAATACTACGAGGTGTTCTGACCAATGGCAGTAGCGATTCTGCCCGTCTACTGTTCCAGTGCCTACAGTATAATACTCTCACGACCTCCCGATCGTGATCTGAACATCAAACCACGCGCCTTCATAGGAGTAACATGATACAAAAGGTTACTGAAAAATTCCTGGCTTTAGGTAAAAGAAAATATTGGAGGATCAGTTAATTATGATTTTATTCAATATGTTCCCCTCTTAAATTCACACACTTATTCTAGTGGTCCTTCAGTTTTTCTAAACTCTGTAAAAGAACTCGGAAGGTCAGGCCAGCAATAATACCCTAAAAGCCAAGAACTGTTTAACACCCCTTCGTATATGCACAGATACTAAACTGAAAGTGGAGCAAAACCTGAAATATAACACAAGGAAGGAATTTAAATTTAATAAACAAATAAAGGTATTTATCTACTTTATAGCAAAACAATATCATCTTGGGAAAATCCAGGCATCCCTTCAACTCTGACTACTTTCCACACAAGGAATTCCTTTCCCACCTGTCTGTAACCTACAAATTGGATCCAAATAATTAGCCGTTTCACCATCAGGTCTTTCGAATTCAGATGTGGGGCATCTACAGTTTTTAGTGAACTGCAAGATTTCCCACATCTTTTGAGGCGTGTTCGTATAGTCATCGTTAGATTGATGTGTATTGAATACCAGTAATATAATGAGGGTAAATTCCTTCTACATTTTTTATTTTTTTGAATTCTTTTAGCTGTTTCAGTCATTGGACTGCGGCCGCGCTGGAGCACACCCTTGAAGAGTTTAATCGAACAATTCGACTCAAGTACTTATTTTTCAAGCCTGGCACTTGTTCTGTTGGTCTCTTTTGCCGAACTGCTAAGTTACGGGGTGGGGGCGTAAAGAAACCTGAATCGGTTATCAAGAGGTGGAGTGGGACGAACACGCACACACACACACACACACACACACACTGGGTCCCCATAC
>NC_068997.1:44478324-44480163 GCF_001194135.2 Octopus bimaculoides
CAAGGTAAGCGTATTCAATAATGTATACTACAAATGTTTCTGTAGCAAACCAGAATAACATGACATACACGTAGGGAAACACGACGAAGATGTGTATGTATGTATGTATGTGTGTGTGTGTGTGTGTGTGTGTGTGTGTGTGTGTGTGTGTGTGTGTGTGCTGTTACTAGCTGCGATATAGTTGTAAGTTTGTTGTTAAGAGTTTATTTAAGATATGTTATTAGTGGACAGGGTCGAGAGACCTGAATGCTGCTCATGCTCTATGTGAAACAAGAAATTTTTCTGGCAGCTAAAAGTCTGTTAAACAAGAAGAGAGAATTATTTTATTAATTGCAGCTACAAAATTACGGGGATTATTAAAAGTTACGCGACTACAAGCTCTACTAACTTTTAGGTTAAACACTTTCTTTCCATCATACACAAAACACTCCTTGTAGTATAATTTGATGAAGGTTTCAACGTCAACTACGTGTAAACAACAATTTTCCCTATATGTGTGTGTTTGTTTGTTTGTTTATGTGTGCATGCGGGTGTGTGTGAGAATGTTGGTTTTTGATATTAGGATGGTGGTTGGAACTCCGTCGGTTACGACGACGAGGGTTCCAGTTGATCCGATCAACGGAACAGCCTGCTCGTGAAATTAACGTGCAAGTGGCTGAGCACTCCACAGACACGTGTACCCTTAACGTAGTTCTCGGGGAGATTCAGCGTGACAAGGCTGACCCTTTGAAATACAGGTACAACAGAAACAAGAAGAAAGAGTGAGAGAATGTTGTGGTGAAAGAGTACAGCAGGGTTCGTCACCATCCTCTGCCGGAACCTTATGGAACTTTAGGTGTTTTCGCTCAATAAACACTCACAACGCGCGGTCTGGGAATCGAAACCGCGATCCTATGACCGTAAGGAATTATAAGGAGTTCTAAATAAATACGGTTCTATGTCGAGTTTACGCGTACATTTCTATCTATCTATCTATCTATCTATGTGTTTGTTTGTGTGTGTGTGTGTGTATTTTTTATTAATATTTAGCAGAACTAACAGAGTGACTCACGGTCCGAGAGATTCGTGCGTTGGCACTTGTGACAACACACGAAACTCTTGGATCTTGAGTTACTCTGTTATGCTTGCTAAATATTCTTTTCTACTCTAGGCACAAGGCCTGAAATTTTTGGGGGAGGGATCCAGTCGATTAGATCGACCCAAGTATGCAACTGGTACTTAATTTATCGACTCCGAAAGGATAAAAGGCAAAGTCAACCTCGGCGGAATTGGAACTCAGAACATAAAGATAGACGAAATACCGCTAAGCATTCCGCCCGACGTGCTAACGTTTCTGCCAGCTCGCCGCTGTACGCCTGCTAAATATCAACAAAAACACATATACTCATATTTTGAGTTCTACTTTTCCTGTTTGCACCAACATACCTGTGTATGTATGTATGTATGTATGTATGTATGTATGTATGTATGTATGTATGTATGTATGAATGTCTCTCTCTCTCTCTCTCTCTCTCTCTCTCTATATATATATATATATATATATATGAATGTATGTATATATATACATGTGCGTGCATGCGTGCGCGCGCGTGTGTTTATGCACGCGTGTGAGAGCATGTGTGTGTGTGAGATTGCGCGCGCGCGCGTATGTGTAGTTAGAAAAATCAGTAGATGAAACTACTGGAGTATATTTTCGAGAAACTTTAAAAAAAGGCGTTTTCTAAATTATTATCATTATTTTTATTATTGTTGTTATTGTTATTATTATTATTATTATTATTATTATTATTATTATTATTACCATTGTTATTATTGTTGTTGTTATTATTATTATTATTA
>NC_068997.1:44480173-44482213 GCF_001194135.2 Octopus bimaculoides
TTTTTCTTTGTTGTATTGTTTATTATTATTATTATTATTATTATTATTATTATTATTATTATTATTATCATCACTATTATTATTATTATTATTATTATTGTTATTGTTATTATTATTAGTATTATTATTGTTATTATTATTTTATATGTACACATACATATATTTATATATTTGTATATGTATTTGTAAATGTATTTAATGTGTGTGTGTGTATATATATATATATATATATATATATATATATAATACAAAGAATATATATACATGTATACACACATATATGTACATACTTACATCTACATGTGTATATATATGCATATCAGGGTACAGGACGTTAGAACAATAAACTACAGACAACGGAACGAACACATAGGAAAACGGAAAGCCACTTGGAATATCCCTTCATCAGCTGTCTCTATTCTATCTAGACGTTTCGAAGAGTGTGTGTGTGTGTGTGTGTGTGTGTGTGTGTGTGTGTGTGTGTGTGTGTGTGTGTGTGCTTGTATTATATACATGTATATTCAAATGTTTGTACGTAAACACACGCACACAAACACACATCAGGGTCAGTGTTACACAGAGGGAAAACGAGGCGATCGCCACAGGCAATGAAAATCGCTGCGGGGTTGTGCTGCACAAATCTGAACAAAATTTGTTATCCACTCATAAAAGTCGAAATTTCATCAATAGAGAGGACAAGGGAGATCACTCTCGAAATAGCGGCGGATGGCGGATAAAAGGTTTACTCTTGTTATATGCATGGAAATAAAATATTTGGCTTGTCGTGTGCAAGTCATGATTTTTTTCCAGCTTCCTTTTTGCACGCGTGGAGAAGGTGATAGCTGGAGGAGTCTGTAGAAAAAAAAAGAAAATTTAAAAGGGTTGCACTATGTAGGGCTGAGATAACGGTAAGCATATTTTAATGCGTGGAGATGGGAGCTCATCGTAACACTGGGGAAAGAGCTGGGTATTATTGGCTTGGAAGAAGGAGAAGGATAATGTACAGCAGCACACTATAGGGCCGCACTCTGTAAATGGGAGAAGGTGGTAGGGGCACATATTATTAGACAGGCCCAGGGTACAGAATATGCGAGTATATAGAAGTGCAGGGAGAAAAGTGCAGGGCGCGCATTATAAGGTTAGTGGAGGGGAGAGTACCCTGCAGAGCTGGAGGAGGGGCCACAAACTGTTAGGCTGTGGGGAGTGCATATGCTGAGTTGAGAGAAGGGGCCACACATATTGTAGGGCTAAAAGAAGAGGCTGTACTTTATAGATGGAAGGGGGCGCATGCTGTAGGGCTGGAAAAAAAAGGGCCGCAGACAATATAACGGGCTGAAAAGGGTATGTATTTTAGGGTTGGGAGAAGGGACAGTGCACTGTAGGAGAAAGGGACGCATATTCTTGGGTTGGAGAAGGGGACGCATATTCTTGGGTTGGGAGAAGTGACTTCACATTGCAGAACTGAAAGAAGGAAGCGCATATTGTAGGGTTGGAAGAAAGGGACACACTCTTTAAGACGGCCTGAAGGAGGCATATATTGTAGGGTTGGGAGAAAGCGCATTCAGTGGGTTGGGGAAGAGGGTTACCTATTGTAAGACCGGCCCAGGGTACACAATATGCGAGTATTAGTCCTGATATTTATTTGTACGTACACACAGACACACAAATGTGTGTGTGTGTGTGTGTGTGCGTGCGCGTGTGTGCGCGCATGCGTGCGCGTATGTGTGTGCGTGTGCATATGTTTACATACATGTCCGCACACACTTATGCATACACACAAATATATATATATATATATTCACACAGAAACAAGCACACACGTTTATGTATGCATATTTATACGTACATGTCATATCATATCATACTATATCATTATATATATATATATACATATATATCTTATGGGGGAGGTGTAGAAGTAGGGTAGGTTATAGGATTAATAAATAGATTGTCATTTCCCTCGTTACCGTCCTTATTGCCTGAGGTTGTCGTTGGTGTTGCTGTTGTTGTTGCTGTTGTTGTTATTGTTGTTGTTGTTGC
>NC_068997.1:44482912-44489156 GCF_001194135.2 Octopus bimaculoides
ACGTACATGTCATATCATATCATACTATATCATTATATATATATATATACATATATATCTTATGGGGGAGGTGTAGAAGTAGGGTAGGTTATAGGATTAATAAATAGATTGTCATTTCCCTCGTTACCGTCCTTATTGCCTGAGGTTGTCGTTGGTGTTGCTGTTGTTGTTGCTGTTGTTGTTATTGTTGTTGTTGTTGCTGCTTAAGACCCTTCAGTCCTCTTTCTGCTCCAATACCCAAGACACAATGGCCTGTGGAAAGAAATTAAAATTATGAACTCAATCGGGAGTGAACGATGGAAGCAACATAGACCGAAATAAATCTCTTATCTTTCTTTTACGTTTTACTTGCTTTAGTAATTTGACTGCGGCCATGCTGGGGCACGGCCTTGAAGGGTTTCAGTCGAATGAATCGACCCCCAGAATTTAGTTATTTGAAGCCTGGTACTTAGTCTATCTCTCTCTCTCTCTTTTGCCGAAACGCTAAGTTACGAGGACGTGCACACACCAACACCGGTGGTAAGAGAGAACACACACACACACACAGACACATACCCACTCACGCACACACACATGCACACATACACACACATACACACAAGTGATGGGCGTCTTTCAGTTTCCGTTTGCCAAATCCACTCGCAAGGCTTTGGTCGGCCCAAAGCTATAGAAGAAAACACTTGCCCAAGGTGTCACGCAGTGGGACTGAACCCGGAAGCACGTGTTTGGGAAGCAAGCTTTTTAATCACACAGCCATGCTTGCATCTATGACAGACAAAAATATATTACTTTCAAATATTGGCACAAGGCCAGCAATTTCAGGGGATGGGATAAGTTTTATCTCGACTCCAGTGTTCAACCGAGCTTATTTTAATCGCCCCCGAAAGTATGAAAAGCAAAGTGGACCACGTGGAATTCGAACTCAGAGCGTAAAATCGGAAGAAAAGCTCCACAGCATTTGTTTTCGGCCCCAGCTTTCCGACTCTGCCGGTTCTCCGCCTTTAACGGAGAATCGTTAACAAAGAATGAATAAGAGAGGGAAAGAGCGATATTTAAGAATGAATGAGTGATGAAGGAAGATAAATGGGAGACAGAGATGGAAAGGGGTCGGTCAAATATTTTCATGTCAAGGAAACAAGGAATATGCGTATTTGTGTAAGTATATCGTATATCTTTAACTCGTTTTAATCATTGCTCTGCGGCCATGCTGGAGCACTGCCGTGAAGAATTTTAGTCGAGTTGAAACCGGGTACTTGTTCTTTCATCGGTCTCTTTGCCGAACTGCTAAGTTACAGGGACGTAAACACACCAATACCGGTTATCAAGTGGTAGTGGAGGACAGACATATACACAAAGACATACTCACAAACCCCTCCATATATATATATATGTGATGATAGCCCCACTTACCTGTATACCATCGTATAGAGGACTGCAGTGTTTTTTAATAAAGTCTTCAGGCAGAGGTTTATCTAAACCGATTTCACGACTTTTCTGTAAGGCCTTCTTCCCATCAAAGTTGACGTAACATAGCCTTGTGGTCAGCTCACTCTCTGGACGAAGAAATGCTGGACCACCAGCCATTAACTACAAAATAGAAAGATGACGGAGACATATCGATTATATTTACTTTAACATCGACTGAAGCCAGTGCTTGTGGTTCGGCAGCTGTAGTATAGGTAGTAAAGTAGCAGCCAAATGAATTTGCAACCCAAATTTGCTTCGTGATTAAGGCGATATCATTTTTCCTGACAGACAATGTGTTTGAGAAAAATACGAACCCTATCAAATCACCATCCTTCCATTCCCTGTAGTTATAAGGGTTTTGTAAATATATCTGAGTGACAAAAACCCAGGTAAATGATTCTGTGCGATATATGGATTGGTTATAATTTCAGGTCTTGCTGTTGGGGGTGTTCATTTTAATAGTGAGCCAAATACACAGTTTATAATTATTTAGACATGAAAAATTGTAAAAAAAATATATATATGATGGGGTTATTAATGTGATAAAGATTCTGCGGAAGTGAAAGTCCATTTGAGGCAATTTCTATTAAAGACGTTACACGTGTGGTGCCTTTTAAAATTTATCTGGCGGTTTATATAGGGACGATGGCGTTATCACTTATTCTTCGAAATGTCAAAAAAAAAAAAAAAAAAAAAAAAAAAAGAAAGAAGAAAAAAAACAGTAAGGTGGTAAGTGTAAGTTTGTGTTGAAGACTAGCAGTTGTCCAAGCATACCAATTCCCTTTCTTTTCCCACGTTACCGATGATGTTCAAGAGAAAGATCAGGGAAAGGTCGATACAATTTGGCACCAGCATTGTTACAATCATTTTTGTCAAAACACAAAGAGACGAAACAAATATCGCAATCGCAATCCCAAATCCACCCCCCCCTCTCTAACAGTTCCGTCAGTCTTACTATACTAGATTTGGTATATTTTTATCCACTCCGAAAGGTTGAAAGGTAAAGTTGACCTCTGAGGGTCTTGAACTCAGAGTATAGTAAGTTAGAACAAATAATGCGAAGCATTCTGTCCGATGCGTTAACGTCTCAGCTCATTCATTGACTTAGTATTGAATACCACAAAGAAACATACGCCATGCACCTTTGTTGAAACATTTCATTTTAAACCATACACATATTTGTTAAATAAAGCCAACATACTACAATAGATTTCTCCTTGAACATAGCTTCACACATCTGGTTCCCAGTGGTGATCCCGCGTTTTGCTAAAGCTGGTTTCAGAATACCAAAGTCTGGGAATAAATAGTAACCTCCATAGGGCTTCACAGCTTCAACACCGGCAGCTGTTAGTTCTCTGTGGGAGGGAAAATAAGATCAGATTATATTGAAATGTTCTTGTCAACAAAAGAATAAACAGCTGCACAGAACAAGCAAACAAACATACATACATAACAGAGTTAGATATGTTCTATTTTGTATCAATATCTTTTTTTTAATGAGTATTTATGCACAATACAGCGTCTATCAGAAAACCTATGCTGGCTGAGTTACCATGAGCTTCTCTCGTAGTAACTACCGTCGTATAGTTTGTTCTAACGGGACAGCCACGTTTAAATGGAGATAAATATTACCTCTCAGTATTACTATTGCCTCTATCACTAATACATATTTTTTAACGAGCTACTGGCTAATCGCGACACCAGCGCCTGTTCTGGTACTGTTATGTTATATACCGCTAGCGGTGAGATGAATTGCTACTGTCTCTAGCGGTCGAGCGTCCATCATTGACAACACCAAGGAAAGTCGAAATCACGTGATCTGGTGGTCTCGGTGCTGGAGATGGCAAGGATTTATCTCTCCGCTAGCGATATTAACAACAATAAATTTTGTACCAAAGGCCAATATGAAAGTCTATCTCATGGTAACAGAACATCCAAATTTAAGTGAGGATAAATATACATATCTGGATAGAATATTCTGTAGGCGAGTAGATAGCGATAGTGTAAGTGTTCTTTTAAAATCCTCGGTTACATAAACAACAAATTTGTGATGTTGAACCTGTGTAGGTTTCATATATTAAAGAGCAAGCTTTAAAAGATACGAGGGAGCGAAAGCCGTTCTATGGGCCCCAATGGCATAGATGCAGTGTGGCAACAAAGCCCAGATTCGGTATTTGGTGGACTATGATTACAGCATGCTACTCAATCCCTAGAAATCATGTGCGGCTCTTCAGCGGTAGTTTGCTTGTCTGTGGTGGGCCGGTCGCAGGATAAATTTTATTAACTCGACTCCCTGCAACGGAAGCGAAATGTCGAAGTGAAAAGCTAATAACAGCCACAGAAATACTAAAAGTGCTGACCAGCTATACGAGGAGCAAATCGTCTGGGTTTTATGGCCTGGCCTATGAGCTTTACATTTATATTCCAGACTTGATTTGCAGCCTCTTGGCAGATATCTATCACAGCTAGCAAAATAACGAGAGAATTTTGAGTTTTATGAAACGAGGAGTGATGGAGCTGCTGCGAGAGGATCCGAACAAAGAGGTCTACACGATCTTCGGCCAATTACTCCACAAAACACAAATTTTAAGATTTTGGTCAAGATATTAGCCGAGAAATTGGCGCTTGTAAAATGCAATCTGATTGGTGAACATGTACCATCTCAAAAAGATCTTTCAATGACAATCTCTCACCCAGTCTCTACATTACGAAAAAGGTGGCTAAGAAACCTGGCACATGTGAGGCTCTGATCAACTTAGATCGGTCAAAAACTCTCGACAAATTCGAACACCAATATTTGGCGGCTGTTCTTACAGCAACCAGATTCAGTCTCTTCCTCAGTTGTTGGAGCTCTTCAATGTTCAGTAACATCAGCTCGGTGGTGAAGGTAAATGGCTACCTACACGAACCATTTACTGTTATGCGCTCGTTCCATAAAAGTTGTCTTCCCTTGTTTCTTCTCAATTGAACCAGTACTACGGAAACTAGAGATACTGAGGGACATTCTACGCAAGCTTCAATGCAGAAAATCTGTATTGGCATATGCAGCTGCCATCACTGAAGAGTGCCAAAGATGAGCGGCTCCTTTCTTAGAAACTGAGAGGCTGTAAAAGAAGCAAAAATCAATCAAACGTTAGTGGGCCAGTAGCTCCGCATCTGAAGAGTCAGGTTCATACCATTCAACAGCGTCAAAGGACGCTGGGAGATTTTTTAGAAGAGTTATTTAAGTTGAAATACTATTTGACGCATAACAAACACCCGAAACGTCCAACTCTTTAATATTCATAGCAGTTGAACTGATATAACTCTCCATAGAATTCTACAACGGATTACTTGTTGCTGACGTGGACTAACGTCAAACTTCCCTAGATTCCCGATTTTACCACGTTCTATCTCTATTAATAAAGTCAAGTGGAAGAGACTTAGTCTAATGGTGTTGCAGGTCTTTAACGCACAGAAATGCTATACTCACCTGTAAGCGTAATCACCTGCATTCGCCATGATTCGAGTTGTATGTTTTAAATACTGGTCAAACTTTTCTTCACAGTTGAGCATCTGTTAAGATAGCGAGAGAGTGACGAGAACTGACGAATGCATATTTACATGACATACACACATGCGTACGTAAATGTATACGTACATATATATACATACGTAAGTAAATATATGTAGGGCATAAATTAATTCAAACATAGAAAACACGTCTATACATACATATATAAAGTACATTCATAAATGCATATATACACGCATGCAGAAATATATACACGCATACATGTATATACATTCATAAATACATATATACGTGCATAAGTAAAGATAACCTTTGTCCCCAAACACACGTATCGGCAGCACCAAACATCCTTTCTAGTGAGTCCCCAAATGCAAATTAGCACTTAGAGTCGGGGTTCAGGGATAAAATATGGGATTAAGATTTAGGTTTAGGATTTAGAATTACTATTTAAGTTGAGGTGTAGGACTAGGCTTTAGGACTTAAATTAGCGTCTAGTGTTTGGGATTACCTGCCTGCCATCACTTCAACCAATTCAATTCAAGATGGCTCTCAACGTTGGTCATAGCTTCAGTTGAGAGCCATCTTGAATTGAATTGGTTGAAGTGATGGCAGGTAATATTAATGAAGACGATTGGATGGTGCTTTTTATGTGCCTGGCTTCCGATCGTGGTCGATGCCAGCTCCTCTGGCCCCTGTGCCGGTGGCATGTAAAAAGCACCCACTACACTCTTGGAGTGATTGGCGTTAGGAAGGGCACCCATCTGTAGAAACACTGCCAGATCAGATTGGGGCCTGGTGCAGCCTCCTGGCTTCCCAGACCCCAGTCAAACCGTCCAACTCATGCCAGCATGGAAAACAGACGTTAAACAATGATGATGATGATGATGTTTGTAGTACATGGTAAAATTTCATTGCAGAAGTTAATTTGCTGTGCATGTATACATAATTAAGGAGGAAGAAAGGAAGGAAGGAAGGACTAACTTACTTTAGCTAAGGCATATTGGACTGGTGTACAGGCACAAGAGTTAGTGTTGCTCCCGACACATTCTACAGCATCCTTCAGTGTTTTAAGTTCATCAGGAAATACATGGTAACCAACCTGTAAGAGACGTGAACAGAATGAGGAAAATAGCTCAGGGACGTTTCTGCAAGAAAACATATAGTTAAGTTGGAATATGTATGTATGTATGTATGTATGTATGTATGTATGAATGCATCTATGTCTGTGTGTGTGTATGTTCATGTGCATAATATATATATATA
>NC_068997.1:44489444-44490617 GCF_001194135.2 Octopus bimaculoides
ATATATATATATATATAGGGAGAGAGATATAGTGAATGTGAATGAGATAAACACGATTACGGTTGATATATATAAATATACATACATATACACATGTAAATACACATGCACACACACACACACGCACACACACTCACAAACTCTCTCTCTCTCTCTCACACACACATACACACACACACACATCAACACACAAAACCTAGTTCTCGGTAAAGACTTCGGAGTTCAAATCACTTGAGCACTACAACGTGTTTTCTATAGTGTGTATCTCTAGATCTTACCTGTTGCCTTCGTGTGTGTTTTTTTTGTGTGTGTGTATGTATGTGTGTATATGTATATGTGTACTGGACTTTTTTTCTTCCTCCGTCTTTCCTTCTTTGGACTTTCCTATATTTCCGACGAAGAGCTCCGCTCGAAACGTCAAATTCTCTTTCTTTCCTTTCCTGAGTGTCCAGTAACACAATATCTGTATCACATTCACGTGTTGTTGTTTTTTTTTTGTATTTTTCGTCGTTTTTCTTCTTTGAACTCACTATATGTGTATGTGTATGTATATGTGTGTGTATAACGGGAGAGATAAGAGAGAGAGAGAGAGAGAGAGAGAGGATGAGAGGGAGAGAATGGAAGAGAGAAGCTGTGATAGAAAATTTCCAGGGAGAGTTTTCAAAAACGAAGAAAGGAGTCTCTTCTGTCGAGGAGACGAGGAAACGAACCCGTTCATGCAGTATACTTACTCTCCACCCGCCTACGCTGGCACACTTTGAAAGTCCAGTACTTAATACAGCGCCCTCTGGGTAAACCTGGTGGAGAAGAAGGAAATTGTGCATTGAATTTGAGAACAGAATATGGAGAGCCATACACACATATGCACACACGTGTACACACTTGAGCACACATGCACTCATACAAATACACGCAATAATATTGCTACTTATAACTTCACCTTTGAAGTTGCATAGAGATTTATGTTAAAATCTGTCTGTCTGTCTAGGATTTATTTGCACTATAAATGATTATATGTGTATGTATGTATTTATGTATATGTATATGTATGTATGTATGTATGTATATATATATATTTATGCGCTTGTATGTTTTACAAAGCATACAAGAACAGATATGTTTGTTTTCAGTATTTTATTAATACTATATATATATATATATATATATATATAT
>NC_068997.1:44490744-44491176 GCF_001194135.2 Octopus bimaculoides
TTAAATTTAATTTGCCAAAATATTTTCGTCGCTTTGAGACCGCGACCTGTTCACTGACAAAATTCTGTGCTGCAGCACGGAAATTTGTCAGTGAACAGGTCGCGGTCTCAAAGCGACGAAAATATTTTGACACAAATTAAATTTAAATGTTGAAGTGAATCTAACGGATTTTGTGTGTTATTTTAAATGGCTTATAAACACCTTCCATGCTGCAATTGTTTTCGTTCCAGCACACGATCTCAGATCAGGTCACTTGCTAGGCAAGTACATCTCCGTATTCGATACCACACTATAGTTCCTTGGACAAGTGGCTCGAATCATTAATAATTTGAGGGAATCTGATAGACAGAAACTGCATAGAAGCCCGTCATACACACACACACACACACACACACACACACACACACACACACACACACACACACACACACA
>NC_068997.1:44491415-44492210 GCF_001194135.2 Octopus bimaculoides
ACACACACACACACACACACACACACACACACACACACACACACACACACACACACACACACAAGTGTGAACTAGTGCGTAAAGGTGTTGGTAAGTAATAGCTTAAGACTTAGTATAGACTTCTGTCTCTGTTAGGAACAACAAGGGTTCTTTATCAAATAGTTTGAAAGCAATGCTCCACCATAGACACATGTATAATTCTGAGTGCATATGTGTTATTTCTTTACTACCCACAAGGGGCTACACACAGAGGGGACAAACAAAGACATATGTGTATTTGCGTTGTGCTTGTGCGTGTGTGTATACATTTATTCCACTTAAAACCAGAGATGTCTATACACGTAACTGTTCGGGAAATACACATGATATACTATGAACAAAACTTAAAAATAAGTACTGGCTTCGAGAGCCTTGACTTAATCCTTGAAGCAGATGCCCCAGGATGGTCGCAATCCACTAATCAATAAAAGAGTAAACGAAATAATAATGATAATTATAATAATAATAAGAAGAAGAAGAAGAAGAAGAAGAAGACGTGTTTATTAATTGACATGAGTATTCCCTCTGATCATAATATAGCGGCGAAAGAATTTGACAAGATCAGTAAATATAAAGACTTGCTAATAGAAATTGAAAAAATGTGGCACCTCAAGGCGACTACCATACCAGTGATTGTAGGATCTCTAGGAATGATAAAAAAAAAGGTACTGAAAACTATTTGAAAATGATACCAGGCTTACCATCCCTACAGGAAGTGCAAAAAATCGTGCTAACTGGAACGACTCATGTACTGAG
>NC_068997.1:44492418-44494273 GCF_001194135.2 Octopus bimaculoides
TAATAATAATAATAATAATAATAATAATAATAATAAAACGAGAAAGCAACCATACTCTGGGATATGCCAATACACACAGATAGAGAAATTAAGGCCAATAGGCCAGATATAGTTGTCAAAGATCATGAAGGGAAAAATGCTTTCTAATTGATATATCAATACCAGCAGATGACAACGTTTCCCTAAAAGAAATGGAGAAATTTTAAAAATACAAAGACCTGGAAATAGAAGTAACTCGAATGTGGAATCTAAAAACAGAAACAATTCCTATCATAGTAGGTGCCTTAGGTATAATAAAAAAATATTCAGACAAATACATAACAAAAACACCAGGACTTACAAATATATATAACACACAAAAAATTGAACTACTGGGCACTGCACACACCCTACGCAAAACACTTTCAATATAGTAACCATAAGAGCATCACAGCAAACCACAGCACATACCCAAGGCACACAGAGCTGCGCTCGGTAGTGAAGTGAAAGCACGTTATAAAAATAAAACTACTGAATAATAATAATAATAATAATAATAATAATAATAATAATAATTTTTTTTATCGACCGTCTTACGAACAACGTGATAATGTCAATTTTTCGTAATCGATAGAGTTTTATTGCCAGAGTGTAACATGCATACACGGAAGCAAAATAATGTTTATGCATACACAAAATACAAAAGGTTCGATTTAGCAGACGGCAGTTAATTTCACTAAAGAGCATACGTTAACGGATTGACGATTTAAAAATAATACATAAATGAAAAACTACACCCTTCGCCTTCCCTACCTTCATTAGCCAATATCTCTACTGATGCCCAATCCCGCCACCTCATCGATATAATATCTACTATAGATTTCAGTATCTATTATTCATGTATACATGAATGCACGCTTGATTATATACCTGTAAATTGCTTACTTTTTCTCCTACCTCTCACTGCTATTACGTTCTCGTACTTCTTTTTTTTCACTTTCTCCCTCTGCTTTCGGTTGTCCCTTCAACAAATCATTTAGTTGCATAACATAAAAGCTTTCCCTTTCTACTCCCCTGCCATGCTGCAGCATTCTCCTTAAATAAATACTTCTCTTTGCTTTGTCTTTCGGTCGCTTTATCTTTCGGTCGCTTTACCTTGTTTTCAACTAACCACTTCGCCGTGTAACAAACGGATGTATACAAGCAGAAAAAATTTATTGATATTAGAGTGAAATATCTATAATATGATATAGTCTTTCATGAAAACACAGCGTAACTATAAGGTTCACGCTTGGTTAATCATAAGAAACCGCCACACAAAATTTAACCAGCTAAAAGAATATCTATAACATATAAGTTATTAGTATGTGGAGTCTTTTTCACTATGCCCAGGGTTTAAAAAATTCTAAACGACACAACTCATCATACATTAATATTATTAGAGATTGGTTATTTCCGTTGGATGGTTAGAAATTCAGAAAGGGCACACACACACACACGCGCGCGCGCGCGCGCGACTATGTAATATAATGAAGGCAATAAAAATATATATAAACTATGATTAAGGGGAGAAAGGAAAGGAAAAAGGAAAATGGGGATAAAAAAAATTTGCAATATGAAAAAATTATAACATTCAGACAAACTAAATTTATTGTGGTTAACTCTCGTTGCATAATCACAAACGCATTCTCTCGGTGAAATCATTATACACGAAGCAGACGTCACTTCCACTAAATTACTTAAAGAAGTGAAATGGTAGATAAATTTAAAAAGCAGTCCATAATTTCTCATGAACAATCACACATTCTTTTGTCTCCTCTAATCGCAAACTCGCTGATAGATATCCAATAGAAGTAGAATCATATATATATATATA
>NC_068997.1:44495480-44498515 GCF_001194135.2 Octopus bimaculoides
GATAAGGTGGTGCCCCAACATGACTGCAGTCAGATGACTGAAACAAGTAAAAGATAAAAGATAGAATATATATACATGATTAAAAGGGTGGTTTATTAGCAATTAGCCCCTAAAGGCAAACTTATTAGGTCACAAAAGGTGACGGAATGTGCCGGTCAGCACCGATTATGGGACTGAACGCCAAGCCATGTAGTTGAGAAACAAATTTCTTAACTTTATAACCATTTTTTTTTTCATTAATTTTTGCTGAAAAACAAATGGAAATGGTATGTTCAATTGCATGGTGGATTAATGAGAACACGTTAAAGGGAACGAGATAATACAAGAGTTAGGTAACACACTAGAGCTGATGATAAAAACCAACAAACGATGATTACCTTTGACATGCAGACATGTTTGTGATTAAAACACAACCTGCCATAAATTTCATCACTCAAAACAAGGATATTGTGTTTCCGAAATACTTTCCTGGAATAAGAGAAAACAGTGTTGTGTTGTTGCCATTATTAGTGATTTAAGCATTAAGATTAAAATAAAATACTATTATTACTGTTACTAATTAAAACAAATTGTGAAAATAGCAATCATATGTTTATGGTTAGAAATTATTATTAGGTTAGAAATCATTATTAAGAAAATATTAATAATAAAAAAACATAGTTGTTCTGGAGCCTTCTTTGATCATGGTTGCCTGTGAGTTTTTTCAAACCACAAGTGAGGGGTTTTTTGTGTGTGTAAGACCAGCAGCAGTATGGTACATTTTGGCATAGCCGTTTTGGCGCCGCCTATTTGGATTCCTGATTCGACGATGACTTATTTGTCATCAGACGTTTTAATGTTTCTCTCTCTCTCTCTCTCTCTCTCTCTCTCTCTCTCTCTCTCTATCTATCTATCTATCTCTCTCTCCACTTCCCCTCTCTGCTTATGTGTGTGAGCATTTTTCTCCATTTATGTCAATCACCTTCAATGAATAAGCAGTAATGTCTCCCCCCCCCTTTCTCTTATCATTCTTAACGTACGCAATTCGGCAAGCTGGCACAATCGTTAACACGCTGGACAAAAATCCTTAGAGACATTTCTTCTGGCTTTTTATAGATCGAGTTCTAATTCCGCCGTGGTCGACTTTACCTTTAATTCTCTCAGGGTTAATGTAATCATCTAGCTCCCACTCAAACCCCACAGATTTTCGGCCTCGTGTCTATAGTAGAAAGGATTATAATCAACATATTAACTGATCGATGATCTAAGTTGAAATAACGACTGATTGATAGTCAAGACTCACATACTAGCAAATAGACAAGTAACGTGTCATACTAAACATGCTCGACAACTAATTCTGACCGCAAGAACGTCACACATTACTGTCAATACGTTTTACTCATCAACGCTCAACACTCACGAATACACTACAATTACAAACCTGCTGCTACACTGTATCCCCCAGCAACTTTTCTAGCGCAATTCTTGATATCCTGAACCAGGATACAGTAAGCCAACACGCTGAAACCCATTTGACCCTTTGCTTTTCGTTATATACCTACTTTGTCTCATTGCCGATCGCATTTCCTAATCTTTCCTTCCCAAATCCACAATACTCCAGACTCCCTTATTTTTCCCATACTTTTCATACGGACATGCAGAGGTTGGAGCTGAACGGCATTCACACTGGCCTTTCCAATTTAAGGAGCCTTACTAGGGCTACAAGCATTATGTGCCTCTCTCAGTTGAACTAACTATTTAGAAACATTTATTAATTTGAGGGACTAATTAATTTCACGAAGAATATATTGGGTTGTCCGGAAAGTTCGTGCCGATTTATAGTAGCTTACCTCTCGACTTATTTGCCATGAAACCACCTCAATTCTGGGAAGAGAATATTTTAAAGTTAAAGGAAAGATGGAGACGCATTGTGCAAGAAAATGGTTCATATTTGGTTGATTAAAAATGTAATGGCAAGTATTTATTGACCTTTTTCTTTCCTTTAAAAAGAACTTTCCGGACAACCAAATACTTCTTGACAGTAAGCCCACTGTTCCAATCCACATTTATTTTGCTTTTCCATAGTTCGAACCTTCAATCTATTAGTTTAATTAGATCATGGCTTCAGTCTTTTCCAGCCTTTCTTGACGTTGATTACTGCCCATCACAACCTAATTAAACTATGACTGCTGTCTATTGCGGTTTATTTAAACCCAAACTGTTCTCTCTTCCAACTTACGTAGATTTTGACAGTCGACTGTGCCATAAACCTTTTTAGGACAGTTACAATAAAGAATGCATCAATATCAACATGAAAAAATATGAGATTGCGAAGTCTATTTCTATTTTTTTTTTTGTCGTAGTTTAACCCTTAAGAAAGCCTCGATCGAGCAAACCTATGAATCACAGGCGATCCAGCCGTGACTATTTAGATACTGTGTATCCAGTGTGTCCCACTTTTTGTAAGAAAGCCACGATTTAATTTGAGGGAGATTTGGCTGCTATTCCGGGTCGATCAAGCAACCAATTAAGGTTCTCACATTGGATAAGATTAAATTCATATACTGCATTGATTACCCGAGCAAGTACTGAAAACAAAAAGGATGTGTTTCCGAAAAAGGAGTGATAAAGTTAAACTTTTGAATTCGTCTGCAGTCATGTTTTCACTTTAATGATGGAAAATAAGTTGACCTCGGCAGAATTTGAACTCAGAACGTAAAGAGAGACGAAATACCACTAAGCATTTCGCCCAGGCGTGCTAACGTTTCTGCCAGCTCGCCGCTTTAAATAATCGAGAAAAATGAAAAAGCAATGCAAATGACTTTAAAAAGTTTTTACTTACGTGAGTTCAACCAGTTGCTCTTCAGTGTAATGTGTTCCAGCTGGAATAATAATAATAATAATGATAATAATAATAATAATAATAATAATAATAATAATAATAATAATAATAATAATAATAATAATAATATTATCTCTGGCTGCCCAGTCCTGGCTAAGAAGGAATATATTCACAGACACGACAGAGCTGGGACCTATATACACTGGAAGCTATG
>NC_068997.1:44499266-44500585 GCF_001194135.2 Octopus bimaculoides
AATAATAATAACAATGATAATGATAATAATAATAATAATAATAATAATAATAATAATAATAATAATAATAATAATGATAGTAATAATTACAGTAGTAATAATAAGGATAATAGTAGTAATAATAATAATAATAATAATAATAATAATAATAATAATAATAATAATAATAATAATAATAATAATAATAATTTAAAGCTAGATATTGCTATGAGAAAAGGCAAAAAAATAATAAGCAATAAATTTAATAATTTAAAGCTAGATATTGCTATTAATAATAATAATAATAATAATAATAATAATAATAATAATAAGTAACCATAAGAGCACCACCAGCAAACCACAGCACATACCCAAGGCGCACAGAGCTGCGCTCGGTAGTGAAGTGAAAGCACGTTATAAAAATAAAACTACTGAACAATAATAATAATAATGATAATAGTAATAATATAGGATTGACACCATCCATCACTAAGGTAAACATAGCTGACGTAATCCATCACCAAGGCCAACTTAATGACAAAAAGCGCAACTCGAAAGTAACTTATTTATTTTCGCTTTGAACGATATACTTCGGCATCTCGTGTACCTTCAGCAGGTTCAAAATAAATGTCAGTCTAATTCATTTTTAATTCTTACAAGGCACACCCTTTACACTTTTCATACTCCAAATTCTTGCAATTTCAAATTTTAAAGGATTGTTTTTGTTGTTTTTCATTCTGTTTCTTTGCGATCTTGGTATCAAACGGACATGTTGGATCAATTCGAAAGCAACTTCGCTTTTCCTTATCGATTATTGTTATGTGTTAGGTGTCTACTACGATGAATGTGAACGCTCCAAATATCTTACTTACTTGGGTTGTCTGGATTGCACAGTATCAGCAATTTATATTTGGACAGTGTTTTATCCTCCATCGCCTTTAAGAAAAAAAGTAACATGGTGTAATATTTAATATAATATAATATAATATAATATATAATATAATATAATATAATATAACATAATTACTATAGGCAAAAGACCTGAAATTTCGGGGGAGGGGACTAATCGATTACATCGACCCCAGTGTTCAACTGGTACTTAATTTATCGACCCCGAAAGGATGAAAGGCAAAGTCGACCTCGGCGGAATTTGACATCAGAACGTAGCGGCAGACGAAATACCGCTAAAGAATTTCACCGGTGAGCTAACAGTTCTGCCAACTCTCCGCCTTAACATAATAGTACATAACACCCACCTCCACACACATACACACACATTAATATAGTTACTACTTTCGTCTCATTGATATTTTTCTAACTAGCTACTTTGTTATTTATAT
>NC_068997.1:44500812-44504318 GCF_001194135.2 Octopus bimaculoides
AAAAAAACAAATGGAAAACAAGACAAACAACACAAAGAAGATCCTTCATCAGTTGTCGGCTGTTTTTCTAATCCGTATTTCGAGCAATTCACAAGATACGCCTTCGATAAAACGGTTGCTCCTGGAAAGCAAATTAAATAATATTTGGGATCTTGCGTAGGGTCAAAATTAGTGACAAAACCAGGACAGTGAAAACAAACAGGAAGGGCTCCTAAGCCTAAACGAGGTTGTGGTGGCGAACGCGAAGAAACAAGCTTGGACAGGAGACAGACGAGAATACGTCTTCCTTGTCCAGCTGCACGCTGGTGTATACAAGAAGCTTTTTAAATTCTTAAATATAGCTAAAACAAGAAAGGCCATGCACCTAATGCGACCGCATTGCAGATGTAATAGTGAGTGAATGAGTGTATGATGAAATATATTTGTTTTTTTCACAAAATATACTTTTTTCTATAAAAATGTATGGCCTTGTTTCATGCAAGAGTGCGTGTTATAAAGCGGCAAATACTGTCTTTAATGACTGTCTTATCAAGCGGTGCGACATGACTCCGAGTTTTGTGTAAAGTTGCTCGCTCTATACAGATTAGATGTGCACGCTTTGGCTTTAGGTTGAGCATAGAAAAAGATGGCTGCTGCTGTGGAAGTGCTCGCACAATGCTTTTCGGGAAGGTAAATAAAGGGATATTTTAATTCAAAAAATTGTCTTCGTTAAATAGTTAACAGCTTAACTTAATAATGACAGGGTTTTTTTTTCCTTTTATAGAATAATATTCTCTTATTTACTTTCTCGAAAGGCTTTGTGCGCAAAACTTCTCTAGTAACCACTTTTTGCTGTTTTCAAACCAAATCCATACTACACTAACCTGATGAGTGAAGACAATAAAGTTCACATGAAACTCAAAATTATGTTGTATCATTGTTACTAACCTATATCTTATAACCTCAACTATTTTCATATAGATGAATCCCCTTATTTTGAATCAGTGCAAAAGCCGATCACTCACTATCTCTTTCTCTTTCTCTCTCCCTCTCTGTTTCTCTCACACATACACACAAACACACACATTCACATACACACGCACACGTGCAAATACACACATTCATTCATACATACATTCATACAAAATACAAGATATACACGCACGTACACATGTGTGTGTGTGTATCTTTCTGTACACATACACACACACACGTACGCATATAAATGCCTTGTACTTGCGTCCGCGTGTCTATGCACAGCGTTTTCTTATGCACTGCATGGTATAGGGTTTATCAACATATTCTTCAAATAGTTAATGAATGAGAACCTACGAAAACAAACAAAAACGAAAGCAAACTTTACTGTTTGGACAACGCTAGTTGAAAGAAATGTATTGAATGATTAGCATTCAGAAAGTTTGGCCGAATTTTCGCAAAATTCAATAAGCGAACGATATTATTGAATTATTCGCTGTAATTTCGAGCAATTTTCGTGAAAATTAATAATCTTCTGGTATTAATTAATCGCTTTAATTTCGCCCAATTTTCGTTAAAATTGTTAATAAATAAATCGATTTGATTTAATTAATCGTTTTATTTTCGCCTATTTTTCGTAAAAAATTAACAGCTAACCATATTAATTAATCGTTTTAATTTTGTCCAATTCTATTTAAAATCAACAGGAAATTATTAACTTTTACAGAGGGAATCATTTTCAACCGTTTAATTAAATCAAGAACATAATTACAATTAACAAAAGCGCATCGGGTTCACAATCATGAGGTTGCGAGTTCGATTCCCGGACCGGTCTGCGTGTTGTGTTCTTGAGCAAGACACTTTATTTCACGTTGCTCCAGTTCACTCAGCTGTAGAAATGAGTTGCGACATCACTGGTGCCAAACTGTATCGGCCCCTTTGCCTTTCCCTTTGATAACATCCGTAGCGTGGGAGCTTGGTATGCATGGGCGACTGCTGGTCTTCCATAAACAACCTTACCCGGGCTTGTCCTCGGAGGGGAACTTTCTAGATGCAATCCCATGGTCATTAATGACCGATGGGGTCTTTACCTTTAACCTTATTGTACTTATTAGATTCCGAATGTACTAATGAGAGTAGTAAAAGTCGAGTTAATAATTTGGTGTGCATTCTCACGACTGCGCTCTGAGTTCAATTTTCACCGGTCAGTTTTACACACCATTATTTCGGGGGTCGATAGAAAATACCAATCAATCCGGGGTGGAGGATTGAAGGAACTATTAGAACGTCGAGCAAGACGCCTTGTAGTATCTGTTTCGACTGTTTGAGGTCCGTCAGGTAACACCTGCGACAACGCTGGTATACGAAGCTGTATCGGCCATAGAGCAGCGGACTTTCCCTTGCATAAACATCATAGATTTGAGGAGAAGAAAACTTGCATTCATGGGAAACTGTCAGTTTTTCTCAAAAATTCTTGCCCTGATCTGAATATATATGTGCAGAAGATACATCTTTTGTCTTTTATTTGTTTCATTTACTGGACTGCGGTCATGCTGGGGCACTGTCTTGAAAGGGTTTAGCCGATGGATATAATTTTGACGTCTTCTACTTATTCTATCGGTCGCTTTTGTCGAACTACTAATGTTACAATAACGTAAACAAACCAACACTAGTTGTCAAGTGATGTGTATGGCAGGAGGACAAACACAAACAAAACCACACACACACGCACGCATATATATATATGTGTGTGTGTGTGCATACGACAGGCTTCCATACAGTTTCCATCTACCAAACTCACTTCTTAGTTGCTGTCTTTCTTACTATATATCAAATGGATTGGTCGGCCTGGGACTATAGTAGAAGACACTAGGCCAAAGTGCCGCACAGTGGGACTGAACATGAAACCCCGGGGCTGCAAAGCGAGCTTCTTAACCACACAGCCATGGTCAACATTGATCAACCCTATTGGCTAAAAACGCTTTTTTAAAAATCAAAATCGGACGAAACTCCGTGGAGGCACTGTAAATATGCGATAGAAAATCTTCTACCAATATAATGTTTTAGGAAGTTAGAACAAGCAGAATGACTATAAAATAGCAGTAAAGATTTTAATGTGAATTCTATTAGACAAGTGGTTCTCAACGGGGGTCCATATCACCTCTGAGCGGATCAACTGCAGTGCTCGTCATCTCAACCGACGGAGTATCAGAAGTAGAAACACCAATTTAAGACGGACACTTTGGTGTTTCGAATGATTACTTCTCTTACCTTTTCGACTATTTCTGGAGTCACCCTCCACTCGTCCTCCGCTGTGGTATTTAGAACTACACATCTTTGGTTGGCCAGCTGGGTCTGAGGTTTGTACGTGGTCCAAGACGGGGATATAACTAATATGTCTGGAGAGAGAATGCGGGAAAAGTACAGTTAGTAAGAACATAGGCAGGGCGATTGAGAGAGAGAGGGGGGGGGAGAGAGAGAGAGAGTAGGAGGAGTGTAGGAGAGGAGAGATGGATGATAATTTTGTACACTTCATCATTTAACGTCTGCTT
>NC_068997.1:44505826-44507853 GCF_001194135.2 Octopus bimaculoides
ATAAAAGTAAAAGAATATGTATATATTTTTGTTTTGGAGCACCGCCTTAAAGAGTGTTAGTCGAGCATATCGACCCCAGGACTTATTCTTTGTAAGCCTAGTATTTATTTTATCGGTCTATTTTGCCGAACCGCTAAGTAACGGGGACATAAACACACCAGCGTCGGTTGTCAAGCACGACTAGCTGATGTATTATTTCTAATTTTTGTAATCAGTGAATGTGTTTCACTGAAATAGTATATGTTTGCGAGAGTTTGACAAACTTTTTCAACCAGCTGGTCGTGCTACTTCAGGCTGATGACGAGCAAAGACTCAGAAACATGTCTCTGAATGCAGGCTAGGCTGGGTGGAGGAGTTTGTCTCCCCCTCGCAAACATAAGGACACAGGAAATGTGTCAAGGTCGACAGGAAGCGGTCAGCTTCCTAGGGCTAAATAGCAGTAGTATATTCCCTTATTGGGACTGTCTCGTTAAGTTGGCAGTATACAAATATTCAATTCTGTTTTACAAGTATTCTTTAATACAAGAAGCATATTTTCTTCTCTTTCTTTTCTCACGTTAATATTCTTCTTTCTTTTTCTTTCTATTCTGGTAAATCTAAGTCTCTTCTTTTTTGTTCGTGTATTCATTTATTCTCCACATTAACAGCAAATTTAAATTTATACATCCACCCACGCAACACATTAATTCACTATCCTGAATTATTTAAAATCATAATTATATATTTATTTGTTTATTCATCTGTGGAAATCCTGGTCGAATATTCTGTAAAGAGTCATAATTCTAAAAACAAACTATTTAATCCCTTCTAATCCCCAACACTACTTAACAGAACCAAACAGACATACTCTTTTTTACTCTTTTACTCTTCTACTTGTTTCAGTCATTTGACTGCGGCCATGCTGGAGCACCGCCTTTAGTCGAGCAAATAGACCCCAGGACATATTCTTTGTAAGCCTAGTACTTATTCTATCGGTCTCTTTTGCCGAACCGCTAAGTTACGGGGACGTAAACACACCAACATCGGTTGTCAAGCGATGGTGGGGGTACAAACACAGACACACAAACACACATATATATATAGATATATACAGCTTAGCGAAGAAAATAAAAATTAAATACTGGGGTCGATTCATTCGACTAAAGATTCAAGGCGGTGCCCCAGCATGGCCGCAATCTAATGACTGAGACAAGTAAAATTAATAAGATATTGACAAATAATGAAGTAGGATTGAACCCAGAGCAAGTATTATTTATATTGGCATAATAACACTCCCTAGAAACAGCAAAATTTGTTTCAATACACGAATTCACATAAAGAACCTTGCAAACTTAATGCAAAAACGAAATATTCGTAATAGTCATTTTATTTACCTGCAACGGGCACATACTCGTTCTCTTCTGCGTGTTCACGAAGTGCCTCGATGGCTTCCTCCATTACGGGGAATGGCGACTGTCCAAAACCAAAAGCGTGAACTGACTTGCCAGCCTTTATCTGCTTTTTTATGTTTTGGTTTAGAATGACATTAGCTGCCATTCCAAAGTCCTGCAAGTGAGAACGGACCAATTCTACCTTGGACATTTTGGCTCGGCTATGGATCTGTTGAAAAAAAGAAAAGAAAAGGAATGTTTAGAAGAGGGACACGGTAAACAACAACAATAACAATAAAGAATAAATCGAAGGATCGATATTACGACAGGAGTTAGAGCGGCGAGCTGGCAGAAACGTTAGCACGCCGGGCGAAATGCTTGGCGGTATTTCGTCTGCCGTAACGTTCTGAGATCAAATTCCGCCGAGGTCGACTTTGCCTCTCATCTTTTCGGGGTCGATAAATTAAGTACCAGTTGTTACGTACTGGGGTTGTTGTAATTGACTTAATCCCTTTGTCTGTCCTTGTTTGTCCCCTCTATGTTTAGCCCCCTGTGAGCAATAATGTATCAAGAAGCTAACCCGGATTCAGTCCCACTGCATGGCACCTTGGGCAATTGTCTTCTACCATAGACTCGGGTCGTCCAAAGCATTGTGAG
>NC_068997.1:44508510-44511482 GCF_001194135.2 Octopus bimaculoides
GTCCCTTCTAATTAAATAAATATTAAATTTACTTCAACGATTAAATGAAATAAGGCGGTGAGCTAGCAGAATCGTTAGCTCGCCGGACAAAATACTTAGCGGCATGTCTTCGGTCTTTATGTTCTGAGTTCATACTCCAAAGCATTTTGTCCGGTGTGCTAACGATTCTTCCAGCTCACCGCCTTACACTGTGCCTATATTAAAAACAATTATGTGAAGGCGCGTGGCTTAGTGGTTACGGTATTCGGCTCACAAACGTAAGTTCGTGAGTTCAATTCCCGGCGACGCGTTGTGTCCTCGAGCAAGACACTTTATTTTACGTTGCCCCAGTTCACTCAGCTAGCAAAATGAGTTGTACCTATAATTCAAAAGAGCCATCCTTTTCACATTCTGTGTTACACTGAATCTTCCGGAGAACTACGTTAAAGATACACGTGTCTGTGGAATACTCAGCCACTTGCACGTTAATTCCACGGATCGGACCAACTTGAACACCCATCGTCGTAACCGACGGAGTGCAGTTATTGGAAACAATTACGTAAACAATAAATGCTATAATATTCTAATTCAGTATAAGATATGAATAATTAAATACGTGGAGAAATAGTCATATTGACATTCTTTTCTGTTCTCGATTTATGCAGAATCCATTTCTTTTGTTGACGAGGCCGACATGTTGCTTCAGTTAACAGCCAATCGCCGTTGAGCGGATCCCAAACGACTCGTTTCCATTCACAACGAGGCTGGTGATATGAGGCGCGGTTTGAACTCAGACCCCAAGGAGCCGGAACAAATATCGGAAGGCAAGCCGTCCGACGCTCCAACCATGCCATTAACCTCCCCATCCCACGCCCCAACCGTCATAAACTGGTATTTTATTGATTGACTCTGAAAGGATGAAAGGCAAAATTGATCTCAGCTGGATTTGAACTCAGAGTGTAGAAATCCGGAGCAAACACCGCAAAGCACCTATTGTTTTGTCTTGTTTTGTCGTTTATCATATCTTCGAAGCCGTTGGGCTTTCAGTTGTATTCGTTGTTTCAATTGTTCCTTGGTTGCAGGGAGGTTTATAAAATCTTTGATTTTTATGGTTTTTGCTTGATTTTTCCTTGCTTGTTTCGTCTTAATATTTACTCCTAGCAAGTTCATCGAGAACTGTTACATCCGCCCGCAGTGATTCGATCTCTATTTGTATTGCTACTTTCCACTTAGGAAGTCTATGGACATGGTTGGGCCTTTTCCGTGTCATCCTGATACCTAGTTGAGCAGTTACAACTTTAGCAGTGGAACAAATGAGGTTATTTAAGGTTGTTAGGTCATTTCCTTTATTTCTTAAGAACTGCCTAAGAGCAACATTATATATCATGATTATGCTACTTTTTATGCTGTTTGAGAACTTTGGTAGCGGTTCTCTATTGATCATGTCAGTAAACTTAGTCTTGCTGAGTTCTCTCACAATATCTTCTTTTACTTCTATGATCTTCTCTTTATTATTCATCTCAAATTCTGTGTCATACCTATTTTAGTGTTCTTGGGGTAGGCTTACTTTCTCCTCTTCTTCTGTTCTTTGCTATTCTTTCTTCAGCTTCCTCGTTGGTATATACTGCTCTTACACTGGGTTCTGTGCATCTGTTACCTATTTCATCTGCATTATTGCTGTTTTCATTTGGTCTACCATGAGATATTTGTGCCCTAATCTGGCTAATGTCAGTTAACCTTTTATTCTTAATGATGTCTCTGCGTACATTACTTAATTCATTTGCGTCTATATATCTGCGTACTTCGTTGCCTACTAAGTTTCTCCATGAAATGTTTGTACGATGAGGTTATTGTTTTGGGTTTAGTTGGGCTGTATAGGAAGCTTTCAACACATCTCTATAATCATCTCTAGTCCATTTTTATGAATTTTGCTTTAGGTGGTGTTTTTGAGACTACAGGTCTAGGGTGAGGGTTATCCTGGTTCTGGTTACCTAGTAGATAGTTTTTTTTTTGCGAGTTTGTTTCAGTAGCAGACCTTTCGACCCCAGTCTTCTTCCCCACTGGGTAACGCAGTCCTTGTTGTCCCGGACGATGACCGATTCGGCATGAGTTTTGACTTGTCATTAAAGCATTGACGGTAACAATAGGAGACGGGTCTGTTTGCTCAGGGTGATTTTTTGACATGACACCGCTTCCTGGTTGTTCGAATGAATATATTTGTCATATCGTCGGCTGATAGATCGGAAATCGCCTCGATTTTTTTGGTAGCTATATTTCCGAGCATAACTGTTTAGTGATGTTTTAAACTGAGCGACTAACTTGCTCCTTTTTATATTCGTTTGTGGGAAGTCGTTTTGTTTTTGTTTGGTTCGGCGTCGTGTTTTTCTTTTCTTTTCTCTGTGTGTACGTGTGTGTCGTGTGGGCATTATTTATGTTGGTTATAAATATTAACATATTCACACGAATGCATGGATAGTTGCATGTATAGGTAATTATTCAATTTACATACTTACTGTGTGATTGGTGTGTTTTTCCAGGGTTCCTGGTGCTGGTTTCGACATTTTGCATATGTCACATTGAGATAACACGCATTTAGCAAAGAAGCTACACTTTATATAAAAAAAAAAATCTTTCCGATTTTTTAGTTCCTTTGCTTTAACAGAACTTTTCCCATAATTGTATTGCGAGGCTTTCCTTCCATTGCACCGATGTTATTGGATTAAATTTGTTTAGTGTAGAGAGCTTCTTACTGTACGTCCATGTTGTTATTTAGTCCGGAGCTACTCCTGTTATTTAGTCCGGAGCTACTCCTGTTATTTAGCCCGGAGCTATTATCATTATTATTATTTATTATTATTATTATTATTATTATTATTATTATTATTATTATTATTATTATTATTATTTGTAGAAGTAGTAGTAGTAGTAGAAGTAGTAGTAGTAGTAGAAGTAGTAGTAGTATACATATGTGTGTGTGTGTGTGTGTGTGTGTT
>NC_068997.1:44512337-44512719 GCF_001194135.2 Octopus bimaculoides
TATTATTGTAGTTTCTCGTTTTGATCAATAAACTCCACCGTTTTATGTGCGTTGTATTTCGAAGCTTTGATCTTGTGCTCAACGTTCGGGATCATGTGGCTAACAATAGGGAAACCGGCACTCTTATTATTATTATTATTATTATTATTATTATTATTATTATTATTATTATTATTATTATTATCATTGTTGTTGTTGTTGTAGTTATTATTATAATGAGTCAGTCAATCAATATAAAATTGACATTTATACTGCACTCAATTACTGTTGCACATTTCTCTCATCCCCACCGTCAGTTTACTAGACAGCTGAACATACAAAGAGACAGCCAACTAGACACACACACACACACACACACACACACACACACACACACACACAC
>NC_068997.1:44512729-44513605 GCF_001194135.2 Octopus bimaculoides
CACACACACACACACACACACACACACACACGGATATGTATGTGTGTGTGCGTACGTGCGCGCACGTGTCTGTGTCTGTATGTGTGCGTGTATGTATGAAGATTGTGTACAAATTGCATGTAAGCACAATTGTCTCCTTTATGTCTCCTTTATGTGCTTACATACACTTTGTCGCACACGAATAAAAAACACATGAAGACACACGTTCATATATACACACTAATATTCGTAGAAGCATAGTCACTTACAGATGGGTAGACCACATGCAAACATTATGCACATACATTACATATGTTCATAGATCGATGCAAATATATACACACAGACAGATACACAATCAAAGTTAAACTTTCTCTTATATTTCGTTCACTCAATACTGCTTGCATCTGTGAGTATCTATTCACAAACATACCTGCAGATATGTATGGATGTATACAAATATTCATGTATATATATAAATATATATACATGTAAGTGTGTTTGTTAGTTTGTTTGTTTGTTTGTATGCGCTCTCGCCTGTGTGCGGAGAGAGAATATACATGTAGGTAACCGTTTGTGTTTACAAGCGAAATAAAGGGAATTTTCTTTAGCAGAAAATGTAGACCTGTGTATTTTTTCTTTTACTAAAATAAAAGGCCCGGAATCATTCCAATGTTTTTAATGTTGCTGCTCTCTTCCCTACTTAACCATCCCTATCTTTTTTTCCTCCAATGATGGGCTAATATCCAAAACGTTAAGAAATACACTTTTTCCAAAGAAAAGTTAAGCGAATACATTATTTGTTAAACTTTGTTCTTCCTGTGTTGTTCTTACACTTTACATACATGTGTGTGTGTGTGTGTATGTGTGTTTACATGTATATATATGAATATAGAT
>NC_068997.1:44513933-44515039 GCF_001194135.2 Octopus bimaculoides
TATATATATATATATATATATATATATATGTGAGTGGTCAGATCATATGGAGGTCTACATTTAACATATTGGTTGTCCACCTAGTGGCCATTCCTCTTATGTGTAATATAATTTTTCTGAATCTTCAGAATTTTAAAATATGCTAGACCACTGGTTTTAAATTGATATTAATCAAATTAATATTCATTTTTTTTACCCTTATCATTTAAATATATATGTATATATACACTATGTATATACACACATAAACATATGTATGTGTGTAAGTATGTATATTATGTATACATACATATTTACATACACACAGACATATTAATAAAGAGAATATAGACCCACCGTCTATGAACGGAAACGGAACTACCTGTTCATTGTATTGTAATATTAGTGGCTGAGTGAACCCTTATCGTAATCCTCAGCTAGAGCCAGTACGATGTTGTTTTCCATAAGCGAGTCGAGGATCTTCTGTGATTCGCTCTGGATCTCGACAAGGTGTTAAAACGGTGACCTTTGAACTACATTTTCATCTTAGGGAAGAGATGGAAGTCCGTAGGTGCTAAATCTGGTTAATAGAGCGGGTGCGGAAGCGATACCATGTCGTTTTGGGTGAGAAACTCACGTGTGAGGAGAGCTCGTACGAATGAGTGGACAAACGAAAGAAAAAGGCGCTCAACACATTTAGTAGGAGTTACACATAATATTTAAAACAGTTTTATTCGGCTCCATGCAGCTTAGAGTTTCATGGACTTCTTTAGAGAAAGCTAACTCGGTTAGGATTAATTGAACGAGTCAGATTTCTGTGAAGAGGCGTGTGAAACCTTGAGCTGTATGGAGTCAGATCGAACTGTTCTCAATAATAATAATAATAATAATAATAATAATAATAATAATAATAATAATAATAATGATAATAATGATAATAATAATAATAATGATAATAATAATAATAATAATAATGATAATAATAATAATAATAATAATAATAATAATAATAATAATAATAATAATAATAATGATGATAATAATAATGATAATAATGATAATAATAATAATAATAATAATAATAATAATAATAATAATAATAATAATAATAATAATAATAATAATAA
>NC_068997.1:44515340-44516526 GCF_001194135.2 Octopus bimaculoides
ATAATAATAATAATAATAATAATAATAATAATAATAATAATAATGATAATAATAATAATAATAATAATAATAATAATAATAATAATAATAATAATAATCCTTTCTACTGGAGGCACAAGGCCTGAAATTTTGAGGGAGGGGGACTAGTCGATTACATCGACCCCAGTGTTTCACTGGTACTCAATTTATCGACCCCGAAAGGATGAAAGGCAAAGTCGACTTCGTCAGAACGTAAAGACGGGGAAAATACCGCTAAGCATTTTGCCCGGCGTGCTAACGATTCTGCCACTTTAACCAAGAAATGAACACAGAAAAAGAAAAAAAAAGAAAAGAAAAAAGGAAAGGCAAGGAAGATGTGAATGCCAAGACAGATACAGAGGACCGGTGACTGTGGATGAGGATGAGTGACCTGAAGATAGAGACAGAAGCACTCATATGCGCAGCTCAGGAACAAGCGTTAAGGACCAGTTATATGAAGTGCAGAATAGACAACATTACCGATAGTGACAAATGCAGAATGTGTGGCGAGAGGGGTAAATCGGTATGGTACATCGTTAGCGAACGCCCGAAACTGGCACAACGCGAATACAAAAGACGCCATTACAATGCGACAATAATAATCCATTGGGAGTTCTGTGGGAATCACGGCCTACGAAGAGAAAAGATGGGGTATGAACAAACCCCAGAAGGAGTAACCGGAAATGTGAATTGCAGAATACTATGGGATGCAATGATCCAATGCGATCTCCTGACCAGACTTCGGAAACCGGACATTGTTGTGGTGAATAAAAAAGACAGAACGTGCATGATAACCGACATAGCACGCCCCGGCGAGAACAGGATTAATGTGAAAGAAGAAGAAAAAATAAACTATGACGATTTGAAGTGGGAAATACGAAGGTTGTGGTCAATGAAGAGAGTAGACGTGGTACCAATAGTAATTGGTGCATTTGGAAGTATCAGCACTCAACTACCAACATGGTTGAAAACGATCGGAGCAAGTGTGAAGGTAGAACAGCTACAAAAATAAGCATTGCTTAGAGCTGCAAGAATTCTTCGCAGGGTTTTTGAAGCATGACCAGTAAACAAGTGTCATCTTAATCTGTTGGTTGTGGACAGCAGAAACTTTCTATCATACCCAGCAAAATAAGCTGTGAGTTTTCATATTATATATATATATATATAT
>NC_068997.1:44517251-44517974 GCF_001194135.2 Octopus bimaculoides
CTCTCCCAAAAAAAGAAAAACAAAGCAAAAGACGAAGACAGGTGTGTAAACAACAAACAGATGTATTAGTTTAACGCTGGAGAAGTGAGAAAGTATTTTACGTTTCGAACCTACGCTCTTCAACAGAAAGGAACACAGAAATAAGCAGAGAGAGAAAATAATATATATATATATATAACGGTATCGATTAAATTGTCGATTACTGCTGTATATCGCTGGTCACAGTGTGCTTCGCGTTGTTTTAGCTTCCAAATGATGTGACGCCGCTGGCTTGGAGGGCAGGCAGACGTTCCACTTCAACGGAACGCAAGTCTGTCGCAAAGTAACCCATTTACGGGTAAGTTGACGGGAGCAACGTGAAAAGAAGTGTTTTGCTGTAGAACGCAACACGCAGCCGGCCTGGGAATCGAAATCACGACCATGTAAGTGCAACACTGTAACCACTTGGCCAACGCCTTCATGTATGTGTATGTGTGTGTGTGTATGTGCGTGCTTCTGTGTGTGCATGTGTTAATATATATATATACATGCCTATACACACACACACACACACACACACACACACACACACAATAATCTGCTGCAGCGTAAGAAAGCATTCAAACTCATAAAAATGTTGTTTTTTAAATGTTTGCAGACATAGGCCACCGTCGGTTATTTTATTATATTTTCTCTTTGCCTCTACAAACATGGAAAACCCAGGCAATAATTTACTCAGCAAAA
>NC_068997.1:44519108-44519786 GCF_001194135.2 Octopus bimaculoides
CACACACACACGAACACACACACACACACACACACGCACGCACGCACGCACACGTTAGCACACGCAGACACAAACACATAC
Source organism: Octopus bimaculoides (assembly GCF_001194135.2). Classification (NCBI taxonomy): domain Eukaryota; kingdom Metazoa; phylum Mollusca; class Cephalopoda; order Octopoda; family Octopodidae; genus Octopus; species Octopus bimaculoides. Next base: position 44,519,190 of record NC_068997.1, read on the forward strand.
ACATGCCACACAAGTACTCACATTTTCGCATACGTACACAGTGATGCACAAATGCATATGTAACACCTACACATACACACACACACATACATACATACATACATACATACATACATACATACATACATACATACATACATAACATATGCACATAAACGTTACGTACTCAGTGACACATAGTGATATACACCAGGCCCAACACATTCACTTGTAAAAATAACACACATATATCTACACACTCATATATATAGACATACATATATAGACACACACCTGTATGTCTACATACATGTATGTGTCGTGTGTTGATATAAATATGTCTATATATATTCATATACATACATATATATTTTATATATACATATATATGTATATATTCAGAATCAAAGAGATATATATGTATATATGTATATATATATGAATATATATGAATCACAAATAAACTAAGATAACTTAGACATGTTTCGACCAAAAATTAGTCCAAGCCATGTCTAACTTAATAGCCCCACTTGATAAGATTTGCTAAATACTTTATATATATATACATATATATACAAGCATTCTATACATATCTATTTGTACATATATATATATATA
>NC_068997.1:44520177-44522105 GCF_001194135.2 Octopus bimaculoides
ATATATATATATATATATATATATATATATATATATATATATATGCATGCATACATATATGTTTATACATATATATACAAGCATTCTATACATATCTATTTGTACATATATATATATATATTAATATATACATATGTGTGTGTGTGTGTGTGTATGGTACATATGATGTATATTATATCTTACAGACTCATATGTGTATGTGTCTATATCAATGCTAGTGTGTGTGAGTCGATAGTTATCTATGTATATTTGTGCGATTTTATTTATTAGTTAATCATATAAGGTGGGCGTGGCAGAATACCTGACCTTTGCAGATCAACCTTTCCCAGTTTAGTGATATTGGAGCAGTTAATGCTTAATTTCAAGAACTGTTGATGGATGTCTTTAAGTGAAACAGGAACCAAGGACGGAATTTCAGTGAAGGAAGAAAAACTGGGTAAGGTACTTGACGTAGGATCTGGGGGTATTTATATAATAGGGTGAGGAGCGCGTAGGGGAAAGAGAGACAAGTGTGTAGCACGGGCTAGGTTCAATCGGGTGGGAACAGTATAGGCAGTTGTAGTAGTGGTAGGAAAAACAACAGAGAAGAATCAGTGAGCCTATAGTTGTAGCATATTAGTCTTTTACTCTTTTACTTGTTTCAGTCATTTGACTGCGGCCATGCTGGAGCACCGCCTTTAGTTGAGCACATCGACCCCAGGGCTTATTCTTTGTAAGCCTAGTACTTATTCTATCGGTCTCTTTTTGCCGAACCGCTAAGTTACGGGAAGGTAAACACACCAGCATCGATTGTCAAGCGATAGTGATGAGTGAATATTTGTAGAACTGAACAATGGTCTTTTGGTGAGACGCGCTTTAAGATGTTAATGTGTGTGTGTGAGTATGCGCGTATGTGTATGTTTATGTGTGTGTATGAGTGTGTATAGACGTGGCTCTGTTCCATTGTTGTCGGCAGCACCTCCAATGGGGTCTTTAATTGAGCTTAGTAGAGGGTCGTGGCTAATCAGGACTGGAATGTTTTCGGACCCTGAAGAAGAGGTCGAGTCTTTTGCAGATAATTTTAGCAATGAGCGCCCCATGCTATTATGTGAAAATACGAAGTTTAGCATTTGCGGGCGTTTCTTACTGGGCATCAGAAAGACGTTAGGCAAGTAGGAACAAGACTCCTTTCTGACTACGAGAAGATTTACTTTCTCACGCTTCAATGGGAGCATGAGGTTTCTTCAATGATGACTCCCCTCTATCTTCCCGGTCCCTCTTTGCCTATTCGGGTCCTCGACCGATGTATCGTCTGAATCCCTCTCTTATCGGCTGTGTTTCTTGCAAGGTATATTTGAGAAAGAAAGATGTTGTGTCGACGTCCCCAGGCGAAGAAGTAGGATCTCCCGAGACATATAAATAGAGGTAGTCTGGCCGTGGTAGGGGTGTTGAGTAGCAGTCGAGTAGCAGTCGAGTAGCAGTTGTGTAGCGGTTGAGTAGAGATCATCCGAAGGTGCTAAATAGCAGTAGCTTGAGACATAACAAAAGGGTGTTCAGAAGGACAATGCTGTCATGACCTTGATTAAAGGTGCGTTCCAGATCTCTGTTCACGGAAACAGTACAGGTGGTAGACCCTTGGATACACATGGATGGTATTTGAACGTAAAATGTTAGTGGGGATTGAAAGGTAGTGTTATAGGGACAGGGTTATACATTTTTAGTATTGATAGCATCTAGGTCATTCATGTACAAACAGTAAAGTGCAGGAAACATAACAGAACCTTGAGGTCGACCAAATTCAATAGACTGTGAAATGGAAACAATATTGTCAACAGATACTTCAACAGAACATTTTGACAGGAAATTTCATCTCTCTCTCTCTCTCTCTTTCACACACACACACACACACACACACACACATCTGAATGAGTGTGTGTATGGATATATAT
>NC_068997.1:44522686-44528354 GCF_001194135.2 Octopus bimaculoides
TATATATATATATATATATATATGTATGTATATATGTTTATATATTTATGTATATAAGTACGTGAAGGCGCGTGGCTTAGTGGTTAGGGTAATCGGCTCATGGTCGTAAGGTGAGTTCAATTCCCGGCGGCGCGTCATGTCCTTGAGCAAGACACTTTATTTCACGTTGCTTCAATCCACTCGACTGGCAAAAACGAATTGTATCTGTAATTCAAAGGACCAAACTTGTCATAATCGTTGTGTCACGCTGAATCCCACTGAGAACTACGTAAAGGGTACAACGTGTGTCTGTGGAGTTCTCAGCCACTTGTACGTTAATTTCACGAACAGGCTGTTCCGTTAATCGGATCAACTGGAACCCTGGTCGTCGCAACCGACGGCCTGCCAGTTTGTAATATAAATACATATGTACGAAAGTAGGCGTGCACATAATCACACACGCGTATAATATATTCTTGTGCTGAAAGGATTTTCAAATTATATTACTTTGCGAAAAAATTGTGTCTGGAAATGACGCTATCGTTTTTTAAAAAATAATATCAATAATATCATAGGCGCAGGAGTGGCTGTGTGGTAAGTAGCTTGCTTACCAACCACATGGTTCTGGGTTCAGTCCCACTGCGTGGCACCTTGGGCAAGTGTCTTCTACTATAGCCTCGGGCCGACCAAAGCCTTGTAGGTGGATTTGGTAGACGGAAACTGAAAGAAGCCCGTCGTATATATGTATATATATATATGTATGTATGTGCGTGTATATGTTTGTGTCTGTGTTTGTCCCCCCAACATCGCTTGACAGCCGATGCTGGTTTGTTTACGTCCCCGTGATCTAGCGGTTTGGCAAAAGACACCGATAGAATAAGTACTAGGCTTCTAAAGAATAAGTCCTGGGGTCAATTTGCTCGATTAAAGGTGGTGCTCAAGCATGGCTGCAGTCAAATGACTGAAACAAGTAAAAGAGTAAAAGAGTAAAAAAGAGGATCTTGTTTGTCTATGGTGGAGTTAAAATTGATATTCTTCTTAGAGTTTGAGTGAGAAGCTCGCTTTGTAACCACTTGGTTTCAGGTTCATTCCTACTGCACATCACCTTCGACAAGTGTCTTCTACCATAGTACCCTGGGTTGACAAATGTGTGAACTTAGTAGACGGAAATTGTATGGAAGTTTATCGTATAGGTATGTATGTCTATGTTTATGTTTGTCCTCCACCCCAACCACTTGATAGCCGGTGTTGGCTTGTTTATATCCCCGTAATTTAGCGGTTCGGCAAAAAAAAAGAGTACCGTTCTTAAAAAAGATAAGTACTGCGGTCGAGTTGTTTAAACTTCATTGGAGAAAGAAGACTAGATTCTGCTGGACACTCTCGGAGAAGTAATGAGAGACTGGTTAGGGAATCTCTGCTTTGGACTCCTCAGTACAGTTCTATTCGTATTGGTTGCTCTACAAAGACGATATACGTCGGTCAGTTAACAATTGACAGCGAGACGATGTCAACGAAATGACATCACATTCCATGGAAGACAGAAGTGCGAGGAGGATGAGTGTCGTCACGTGAACGCGAACACGCTCTATCAGAGCAGAAAAAATTTGTAGCACACAGTAGCGCGATTAATATACAGGGTGTCCACAAAGTCTGGGTACATGGGGATTAACACATACTTTAAGAAATTATTATTTCTTATATTTTATTGTTTATGCTTATGATTTTATTTACTCCATGTACCCACATGGGGTTGAACACATACTTTAAGAAATTATTATTTCTTTTATTTAATTGTTTGTTATGATTTTATTTACTCTATGTACCCAGACTTTGTGGACACCCTGTATATTATAAAACTAAGACGACGATCTGGTAGAATCGTTAGCACGCCGGGCAAAGTACTTAACGGCATTTCATCAAGTATTTCGTTACGTTCTGTTACGTTTTGAGTTCAAATGCCGCCGAGGGTGACTTTGCATTTCCTTATTTATGGGGTCGATAAATCGAGTTCCAGTTAAACACTGGGTCGATGTAATCGACTTAACCTCTTCCCCGATATCGCTGGCCTTGAACCAAAATTTGGAACTAATATCTATTATAAAACTCGACATCCAGCAGCAGCAGCAGCTATTATTGCTGCTGTAGTTGCCATTACAGCTGCTGTTCTATATGTTGCTGTTGTAGTTGTTACGGCTGCAGTGGCTGCTGCTGTTGTTACTGTTGTCGCTGTTGTTGTTATCATTGTTATTGCTACATGTGTGGTTCATCTTCGAATCAATCCTGATTATACATGATGCATGGCCAAAGGCGTTCCAGCGTGACCATTGCATTCTCTTAGCAGTGTGTAGGATGCAGCATGTAATGTGTAACTGTCCATATATGAGTTTATAAGGGTGGTTTGAGGGCGATTTGACTGTTAGGATCTACGTTAGAGGTTCCCTCGTAGATTCGCTCGGCAGTTGTTGTCATGTGACAAATCTATTTCGAAAGTCATTAATTGCAAATAACATGACGAAAAATCAATTAGTCTTTTTCTAGATAACGTATATTTCATTTTCCTGCGCAAAAATTAATTTTCACCAATCTATATAATATCGAAAGCTTCGAACCAAAAGGCGCCTCAAGATGGCCGTCCGCTCTGCTAAAAATATCTGCTAAATTTCCTTTAAATTCTACCCTACCGCCTTAACACAGAACCACAGCACTTTGATCCATTCATAAATGCCTTTGACTTATCTATCACATCCCTTGTAATTCTCTCGTTTTCCAAATGTTTTGTATTTGCTGTGATATTTTCCATCTGGCGATGGCACGTTTTGTTGTAATGGTACAGATGGTTTTTGAAGGGGTGCCTTGTAAGTCATGTGTAGTCTTTATTTGGGTATTTGCAGTTTAAGGGATAAAGTTGTATATCCCGGAAACTGCATGCCGGTTCCCTTCGCTCTATGCTTGTTTCGTTCCAATGCCGCTGCGTGTATAGATTTAAATGAAAAGAAAATACACGAATTACCCAGAGAAAAATATTCCATTACCGCCTTAGGAAATTTACTCAAATTTACCTATCAAAAACAATTGGGAAATGTGGTAAAACGTAGATAACTGAAGACCAACTTCGTCATCGAGAATACAGATAAAAAAAAACATAATATGAAAATGGTCCCAGATTAAAATCTCTAAAATAGTCATCACAAAATAATGAACCATATGTATTCGAAAAGGACCTCGTTTGTTTAATAACCAATAGAGAATTAAAAATAAACAGTAAGAACGATTTCCAACACTAACTAAAATTAGATTTAAAGATAATAGAATCTTGCAAAATCTGTTCATATTTACAGACAAATTAAAGAACATGTACGAGGTAAGTAGACTCATGAACAACAGTCTTTCACACAACAGCATGTAGCGAAATCAGCACAGAAGCACAACAAACAGACATACAACATAACGTTTTCAAGACTAACATAAATATATCACGAAAAAATGAAAGAAGAAAAACCAGTGTCGATGACACTGAATGATCTAAAAAAAAAAAAAAGAAATATTACCTAATTGTAGACTCATTAATCTTGCCAAAAGTGATTTTGGTATAATTGTAAAAAAAACAAAAAACAATTTGAGATAGATTAAACGCTAAAACAACATCGCTAAAGCAATTTGAATATGTAGAATTAATATGGCGTCAGTGAACACGTGGCTCAACGACATCAAAAGCAGAAATAAATGTTAATTTATCCAAATTAATGTCGCTGATTATTATTCTCTAAACCTAACAACAGCTGACATTTGTAAGGAACGAATAGTTGCAGCATTTAATAAATTCAGCCTAGTGGATTTTACAACAGTATCATACAACAGAGAATCTTAAAGCAGTAAACTTTCTGGATATTACATTTAACATAAACTGCATAAGCTCTTGAAGAAACCTAGTAGCACCACCCATCATACGAGTATATTCCATTCAAACATCCAGTAAAATGCATTAGGTTGAAGATAAATGTATTATCCTTCGATAAAGTTATTTTTAACAACACAGCAGAGTAGTAAGCGAGTTGACGTTACGTAGCCGATATCATCAAGTACATGGGAACACCATCTTGCGATTGCCCAAAAAAGCATTGGGAAGAGAAATATCATATGGTGTAATCCACCTTGCAGTATGAGTGTAAAAACTGGTATAAAATTATTTCCTCTTTTCAATCAGAAAATATTTTTTGGAAGGTTATAAATTATATCAGCTGCCCAATAAAATGCAATAAAGGCACACTATGGCCACGTAGTAGATATGTCAAAAGCTTCAGTCACATGAAAAACATGTAATCGATATCCCCGATACAAAAATGTTGCAAACACACGTAGTTCCATGAAAGTCGACATGTAATTGCTGAACTGTAGATTTTTGTTCGCTGAAGTGTAAATGTCTAGAAAACAAAAAGCAAAAAGAAAAAAAACTAGGCGCAGGAGTTGTTGTGTGGTAAGTAACTTGCTTACCAACCACATAGTTCCGGGTTCAGTCTCACTGCGTGGCACTTTAGGCAAGTGTCTTCTACTATAACCTCGGACCAACCAAAACCTTGTGAGTGAATTTGGTAGACGGAAACTGAAAGAAGCCCATCGTATATATATTTATATATATATATATATATATATATATATATATATATACATATATATGTGTGTGTGTGTGTGTGTGTTTGTGTCATCCCCCTTCTTTCTTCAGCCAGTAACGGTTGGCGATGGCTAGAGACATATTGAGCTTTTTTTTAATTACCAGTTGATCTAGCAAGCGGGGCCTCATATCTGGTGCGCATTGATGCCGTCGAGAGGTAGGCCCCGAAACGGCGCGCATTCTCTCCTGATGACCCCATACACTTGCTGGCTTCCGGTATGCAGAGTTCTCGACTGGTAGCACTTGCATGTGCGAGCTGTTTGCAAGATAGCTATTGTGAAGGGCGTTGTATGGTGGATGCGATTGAAAGGAATGAACAAATTAATGGAGCAGCAAGATGTGCTGTCCTATTCCTATTAGATGTATCGACAGGTAGATCAATGCAGCGAAACAGGCCCAGAAATTAGGGTTGCTCTAAGCATGAATCTGTAGACTCGAAAATGAGAGCTAAGCGAATATACTTGTATCAGGCTTATCAAAGTTCTGTAGGGTGGCTTGATAAGCTCTTGCTAACCGTTCCTCTTTGAAGGACTTTTGTTTGTCAGTACTTTTTGTTATCTCTTGCGTTTTTTTATTTTCTTTTTACACGTTTTTATGCACCAACTCCTACCACTATGTTGGACCCTGTCCTTTGTATTGTTTTCATTGGTCTTGATCCCTTGTGCTAACAAACAAATCATAATGATCATCATCATCAACAATATTAAGGCGGTGAACTGGGAGAATTGTAAGTGCGTCGGACAAAATGCTCAGTGACACTTGTTCTGGATCTTTACGATCTGAGCTCAAATCTCGACGAAGTCAAGCTTACCTTTCATCCTTTGGGGGTCGATAAAATAAGTGTCACTTGAGCGTTGTAGTTGATGTAACCAACTTGTCCCGTCCCCTAAAACTTCTGACCTTAAGCCAAAATGTGAAATTATTATTATTATTATTATTATTATTATTATTATTATCATTATTATTATTATTGTTATTATTATTATTATTATTATTATTACATCGACATTAGGGTCTGTG
>NC_068997.1:44528364-44530995 GCF_001194135.2 Octopus bimaculoides
TTATTATTATTATTACATCGACATTAGGGTCTGTGTAATCGACTCGTCCCCTCCCACCAAATTTCGGGCCTTGTGATTTTAGTAGAAAATATTATTATTATTATTGTTAAGGCGGCGCGCTGGCAGATTCGTTAATACGTCGGACAAAATGCTTAGCGACATTTCTTCCGACTTTACGTTCTGCGTTCAAATTCCGCCGTAGTCGACTTTGACATTCATTCTTTCGGGTCGATAAAATAAGTATTAGTGGTACAGCGAGGTCGATGATATCGACTCATCCGCTCCACAAAATTGCTATGGTAATTATTTTGCCTAACAACAGCGCAAGATTTAAACTTCGCTCTTTATTATTAAAGTTAATCATTCAATTATTATTTGGTCTGGAGGAAGGGAACTGGAGATGAGAAACAGAAAAAGGGTCAGAAATGCGGCATCAGCTTGAGATGAGTATACGAACCTAGAAGTATTCTGAACACTGAAATCACCGAGGACGATGGTTTTGGGGAGGACTCGATTAAGATATGACTTCAATACAGGAGGAAATATGGTCGAAGGATTGTTGGTTGTTGGGTAAAAACTCTAAGTAAACCCTGAGTCAGATTAAGAGATTAGTTGAAAATCTTTGATGCTGATACTCAGGAGAACGGTGAGAAGACCAGAATCTACTCATGCTTAAACATCAAATTTGGGAGTGAAGTTTTGAGTAAAGAGTAAAGCCGGGACAATATTGTTGGGTATACAGAAATAGATTATAAGGCGGCGAGCTGGCAGAAACGTTAGCACGCCGGGCGAAATGCTTAGCGGTATTTCGTCTGTCTTTAACGTTGTGAGTTCAAATTCCGCCGAGGTCGACTTTGCCTTTCATCCTTTAGGGGTCGATAAATTAAGTACGAGTTACACACTGGGGTCAATGTAATCGACTTAATCCCTTTGTCTGTCTTTGTTTGTCCCCTCTATGTTTAGCCCCTTGTGGGCAATAAAGAAATAAGAAATAAATTATAAGATTTGCATTTCAGACGGGGACAGGATGTATAGTTTACATGCTTGTATGAGGTGATGTATGGTAGGGTGGTCTATGTTGGATCGGATGATAGAGAAGAAGTGGGAGAATTGTTAACCGTTTTAAGTTTTAGTTTTTAACAACTCATGAAAGAAAGATGGCGTCGGTGTATCGTGAGGTAACACTCTACTCGCAGTTTTGTGCGAAAGCTTTTAAGATGTCGAACTTCGTTAAAGGTAAACATAAGCCCAGGTGATGGCGTTAAACTGGTTGTTGTTGTTGGCACTCCGTAGCTTACGATGTCGAGGGTTCCAGTTGATCCGATCAACGGAGCAGCCTGCTCGTGAAATTAACGTGCAAGTGGCTGAGCACTCCACAGACATGTGTACCCTTAACGTAGTTCTCGGGGATATTCAGCGTGACACAGTGTGACAAGGCTGACCCTTTGAAATACAGGTACAACAGAAACAGGAAGAAAGAGTGAGAGAAAGTTGTGATGAAAGAGTACAGCAGGGTTCGTCACCATCCCCCTGCCGGAGCCTCGTGGAGCTTTAAGTGCTTTCGCTCAATAAACACTCACAACGCCCGGTCTGGGAATCGAAACCGCGATCCTATGACCGCGAGTCCGCTGCCCTAACCACTGGGCCATTGCGCCTCCACGCTAAACTGGTGAGTAGAATGGAGTCTACGTATATGTAAACACTAGATTTGAGCGCGAAGTTTTGAATAAAGAATGTAGATGAGACGAAAGTGTTGGGCTATTGAAAGGGGATGTGAAATTAAGGTATCAAAAAGGCAAAGGATGTGTAATTTGCATGCTAACAGGAAGTGATGAATGGGAAGGATCTACGTTGGATCGGATGTTAAAGTTTGCCGATGTTAGAGAAGAGGTAGGAGAATTGTCAATCGTGTTTAGTTTTTAAATTTTAACATCCCATGAAGAGAAAAAAAAACAAACAAACAAAAGGACACCATCAGTGCCAGAAGTTTTAACTGAATGCTTCCAGCAGATCGAATTTTGCTGAAGGAACCCGGGTGGTGGCGTTAGACTGGAAGGCGTGATATGCCTATTACAAAGAAAAGGTGAGATCCTCTGGAATATATACAACAGGACTACATTACACAAATGATGATCCGCAGGCAATCCTCGTGCGAACACATGCTTTGGCTATCAGTATATGGATCTGTTGGGGGTACAGTTATATGAAGCCGGTATCACTATCTTTCTCTCTCTATCTGTGTGTGTGTGTGTGTGTGTGTGTGTGTTTCTGTATTTCATTGGCAGAAGTTACGAAGTGACTCAAGGGGTGAGTGTTACGTACATTGGCACTTATTAACCTTTATTCAATTTCTCTTGTATTATTTAAACCTAAGCATACATGCATGTATGTATGTATGTATGTATGTATGTATGTATGTATGTATGCATGCATGCATGCATGTATAACCTCGTGGACATCGGTGGCAATTTTTTCTTCCTCCGTTTTTCCCTTCTTTGGACTTTCCTTGTTTCCGACGAAGAGCTCCGCTCGAAACGTCGTATTCTCTCGCTTTCCTTTCCCGAGCGTCTAGTAACATAATCTGTATCACGTCCTCACGCTGTTTTTTGTTGTTGTTTTCTTGTCTTTTTC
>NC_068997.1:44531005-44533117 GCF_001194135.2 Octopus bimaculoides
CATGTATAACCTCGTGGACATCGGTGGCAATTTTTTCTTCCTCCGTTTTTCCCTTCTTTGGACTTTCCTTGTTTCCGACGAAGAGCTCCGCTCGAAACGTCGTATTCTCTCGCTTTCCTTTCCCGAGCGTCTAGTAACATAATCTGTATCACGTCCTCACGCTGTTTTTTGTTGTTGTTTTCTTGTCTTTTTCCTTTTTTGAACATATATATATATATATATATATATATATATAGTGATTAGGTTAAGGTTCACATATCCCCACCCGCGAAGAACAGAGATAAATAGATAAAATTTCACAAACATTGGACTTCTTTAACAAGGAAAGGAATTTTATATATTGTTTACATTTACGTAAAACTTGTACTTTTATTGTGACGGAACATCAACGATCGCAAAGCTGGGGTAAATAAATAATATAAATAAGATAAATAAATATATAAACAAATAAGTTACTAATAAATCATTCCACAGATAACATTTTTGGTTTCTTTGTTGTATTAGTCCTGGCCTAAAATCAGAATTAGTCATACAATCGTGCAACTCAACCAATGTTTGTAGCTCTGTTTCTTGTGGAACAAAGAGCTGTGGCTCATCCGATTGGTCGCTCGAGGTGCTAGAAAGAGCAGCGAACTCGTCTCTCAAGTCACCCCATGCTGTCTTAAGTTTGGAACGAGATCTTCGATAAACTAGTCCTACAGAGATAGACATACCACGAATGAGAGAAATAAAATGAGATGGTCACGGTTGGAATGACTTTGATCATTGGTCTACGTCTAGGCTTGTTTTGATCAGAATTAAGTTGGGGACTAATAACAACAACAACAACAACAACGTTCTCAACCATTTAAAAAAACATCTATGGACCTCTTTCATTACTATCTTATTCTGGTGGATCCTCCCCTTCTTTTAAAATTCCTATTTTGTTTCTTACACATTCCTTTGTGTCGGTTGTATAATGGCGTCGGTGTTTTATGACGTTACCCTTTTGTTGTTGGCACTCCGTCGCTTACGACGTCGAGGGTTCCAGTTGATCCGATCAACAGAACAGCCTGCTCGTGAAATTAACGTGCAAGTGGCTGAGTACTCCACAGACACGTGTACCCTTAACGTAGTTCTCGGGGATATTCAGCGTGACACAGTGTGACAAGGCTGACCCTTTGAATTACAGGTACAACAGAAACAGGAAATAAGAGTGAGAGAAAGTTGTGGTGGAAGAGTACAGCAGGGTTTGCCGCCATCCCCTGCCGGAGCCTCATGAAACTTTAGGTGTTTTCGCTCAATAAACACTTACAACGCCCAGTCTGGGAATCGAAACCACGATCCTATGACCGTGAGTCCGCTGCCCTAACCAGTGGGCCATTGCGCCTCCACAGACGTTACCCTGTACCCGCAGTAAAACCTCAGAGAAAGAAACCTATTTGTATATTACAATACGTACCAACACATACATCTAAAACAAAATTCTTTTTAGGGGGCCCTTGAAATACTATTGTAGATCCCTAATTTACTATTTTCTTGTGTGGACCCCAGAAGCTTATATGGACCCTCAGGGGCCCATATGGATCCCGGTTGAGAATCACTGGTTTAACTGTTAAAACATGCAAAAAAGACCTGCTTCATCCTGACAACGACGACGCCGACGACGACAGCAACACTAAACCTTTAACTGTTAAAACGAGCAAAAGGCTTTCTCAACAACGACAACCACAACAATGATTCATTTAATTTGGTTACATCGACTCCAGTACTTGACTGGTACTTATTCTATTGACCCCGAAAGGATGAAAGGCAAAGTCGGGCTCGGCGGAATTTGAACTCAGGACGCAAGGACGGACGAAACACCGTTAAGCTTTTCGCCCGGCGTGCTACCCATTCTGCCAGCTCGCCGCCATAAAAACGATTCAGTTAATTTGGACAAACCAATTTATTTCCGTTGATATTTAGGGACCACCCGATATATCATGAGAAACATATTCAGTGATTGAAAAACTGATGTAAATGACTGAACAAATAAATAAATAAATAAATAAATAAATAAATAAATAAATAAATAGGTTACTGATAACAATTCTATTGATAAACGACGACCTATTTTTTTTCTTTTAATAT
>NC_068997.1:44543638-44545053 GCF_001194135.2 Octopus bimaculoides
ACACACACACACACACACACATACATATTCATATATATATATACATATATACGACGGACTTCTTTCAGTTTCTGTCTACGAAATCCACTCACAAGGCTTTGGTCAGCCCGAGGCTATTGTAGAAAACACTTGCCCAAGGTGCCATGCCGTGGAACTGAACCCTGAGCCATGTGGTTGGTAAGCAAGCTACTTACCACACAGCCACTTATGTGTGTATGTGTGTGTGTGTGTGTGTGTGTGTGTGTGTGTGTGTAACCCTATTATATCAACCCTGAAAGGATAACATAGTAACAGATTTCTGTAACCTTTCTGAAATAAGACCGTTAATGTTTAATTAGGACCATTATGTACTGTATTGTGAATATTGGATAATGATTTCCGAAATACAATGATCTACAACGTGAAATAAAAAAGTGCAAGCTAGATTTTTATATAATTAGACGAAACGGAAAAGGAATATTTGAGTGTGTGTGTGTGTGTGTGTGTGTGTGTGTGTGTGTGTGTGTGTGTGTGTGTGCTTGCTTACTGTTTCGGCGGTTGTTGTGTGCGTCACAGACGTACTTGAAGTGAAAGCATAAAAAAGAAACGTGACATTAATAAAGCGCTTGATGGTAATGAAAATGATTTAATGCTTGAAGACAATTTTGGTGACCCAGATCCTATCGCAGAAAATTTTAGTGATATATCTGACACCAACAAGTAATATGATACCACTTATAGGGCGGCGAGCTGGCCGAAACGTTAGCACGCCGGGCGAAATGCTTAGCGGTATTTCATCTGCTGTTACGTTCTGAGTTCAAATTTCGCCGAGTTCGACTTTGCCTTTTATCCTTTCAGGGTCGATAAATTAAGTACCAGTTGCACACTGGGGTCGATCTAATCGACTTAATCCCTTTGTTTGTCCCCTCTATGTTTAGCCCCCTGTGGACAATAAAGAAATAAATATGATACCAACTATAAGAAAAAATTTTCAGCCTTCGCCGTTTTTGATTTTACCTTCTGAATATGATGAGTTTTATCTCGGTTTTGTTCTTTTACTTGTTTCAGGCATGCCGGAGCACCACCTTAAAGGGTTTTTAAGTCGAACAAGTCGACTCCGGGACCTTTTTGTTTTAAGCCTAGCACTTATTCTATCACATCACCAAATCTGGAGATATTTTGATAGATTACGTTAGTTGCTCTAATAATATTCACTCATGGTTTTGCTTCGAAATCCATTCTCATACTGAGTTCATTTTATGACATACACAGGCTACATCCTCTATTTCCTAATCTATCGATATAACAATATATTTTCTCTACGTTACCGATTTTTCAAAATGTTTCATGCATGTGTCGTTGGATTCAAAGATAAAAAAAAAGCCATAACAATATTTGAAAAGCCGAGACTTGAATAATCTAGATGGTTAATAAAA
>NC_068997.1:44545435-44547010 GCF_001194135.2 Octopus bimaculoides
AAAGTTGTGGTGAAAAAAGTACAGCAGGGTTCGCCATCATCCCCTGCCGGAGCATCGTGGAACTTTAGGTGTTTTCGCTTCATAAACACAACGCCCGGTCTGGGAATCGAAACCGCGATCCTATGACCGCGAGTTCGCTGCCCTAACCACTGGGCCATTGCGCCTCCACTCCCACGAGTCTATACGATTCGGGAAGGATCTTTACTCTTCTCCTTCCTCCCTCTCAACATCTTGTCTATGTAAGAAATCATTTCTCAAATTTTAAAGCTCATCGATTTGACAGAACTGGCAGAGCACGGATAAAATGTTTTGCACTATTCGATTACGAGTTTCTCGGTTTCTGCTTCAAAATGTTTCCTAATTAGCATCAATTGTTTTTTGTTCTCACAGGGTCGATTAAATTGAGCAGCGGCCAAATAATGGCGAAGATATAATCAACTAACAATTCTCCACAAATTTGCGGCTTTGTATCTATACCAGAAACTAATTCATAGTTTCACCTCCTTCGACCATTTCTTTAAAATCTAACACGTACAATCGAGGGTTAGCGTGACCAATAAAACGAATAGGGGGTTGATAAGCAAAAGGCTCTTTCCTTAAACGTAAGACTTCAAGCCAACTTCTTATATTATCATATCAACTCAGGCGATAATGAACAACATACATCTCTGTTAAAAAGACATTCAACGGGACCGACAATTTGTACAGGATCATTCGTCTGCTAAAAATTGCAGCAAAACACCCTCAAATTACACGTTATTGGTTTAAAAAAGAAAAAAAAAAGAGGTAAGATCAGATCCTATGTTAGACAATGCAGTCTTAAACTCACAAAAAAATGAGACTAGATAGTTACTGTTGGACAACCTTTGTTCATATGTGTGTTTAATCCATTTGCGTACCTGAAACCTGTGCCGCTCGGGTCAGCACTTGAGTTTTCCGGGTCAACAGCACCGCACTCCCTATACAGACCTACACACCATACCTAAAAATGCCGGCGTCATAAAAGCGCCAACCAGGTCGACGGCCCAAATTGCTCCATTCTTAGCAACGCCCAATTCGTGGAGGACACACAACAACAACAACAACAACAACAACAACAACAACAACATTGCACATACATAACACACACGCACCCATGCACACGCACAAATAGACTTATGTATTAAATTACTATTGTGGAGACACGTGGCTTAGTGGTTAGGGTGTCAGCGTCATAGTCGTAAGATTGTGGTTTCGATTCCTGGACTGGGCTACGCGTTGTGTTCTTGAGCAAAACACTTCATTTCACATTGTTCCAGTCCACTCAGCTGGCAAAAATGACTAACGCTGCGATGGACTGGTGTCCCGTCCAGTTGGGAAACACATACGCCATTGAAACCGGGAAACCGGGCCCATGAGCCTGGCTAGGTTTTAAAAGGGCGCATTTATTTATATTTATTTATTAAATTACTATGTATTAGATTAGCGAAACTCAGAGTGACGGTTCTAAAAGCAATCAGAGGAGGATTAGGTGATTGAATCGATCCCAGTATTTGAGTGGCACTTTATTTTACTTTATTTTATCAATCTCGCATG
>NC_068997.1:44547460-44548394 GCF_001194135.2 Octopus bimaculoides
ACAGATAGAAAGCCATACACTGAAGCAGACATCCACATTAGTTCTAGTATTTCACGTTCTGATTTCAAATCCTGCCTAAATCAATTTCGCCTTTTGTCACTTCGATATCGATAAATACGCATGCGCATATCATAGAAGTCAAGCTGTAACCGAGTATGACTGCTTTTCTAAACTCAATTGGCTCGTGTAAACGATCGGAGAGTCTAAGATGTTCATAACCACCACCACCACCACCACTACCCCTACCACCATCATCATCATCGTCATTTAACGTCCGCTTCCCATGCTGGCATGGGTTGGGAGATTCAGCAGTAGCTGGCAAGCTGGAGAGCCGCACCAGACATCAATTGTCCGTTTTGGGGTTTCTCAGGTTGGATGTCCTTCCTAATGCCAACCGGTTTACAGAGCGTACTGGATACCTTTTACGTGGCACCAGCACCAGTGCTTTATACGAGGTACCAGCTCGGATGTTTTTTGCGTGGCACTTTACTTTGAGTGGGTAAAGTGTGGCACAGCGCTGAAATCCCTTTTAGCTATAAGACCAGAGGCACAGTAATAGTTGACATGACTAAGAAACCAAATGCTATCCAGGTTCTTTTGCTTTTTATGAGTTTATTTTTCCTGCAAGGAAATTATAACAAGATCTAAGGGTCCTTCGCTCTCAGCGGTCCACTTACTATTTAATGCATTGGTGGGACCTTAAGAGGGTCTATTATTCCGGGTCAAAGTAGAGCTGGGGAAATAGGGACTAAGAAGTGGTTCCACATTCTTTAAAACTATGGAACTGTCGATCAAGGAATCCACTACTAGACGCAGTTTAAAGTCGTAGCCTGGATATGCACTTATACATACGTACACACAACACACACACACACACACACACACACACACACACACACACACACACACACACACACACACACACACACACACA
>NC_068997.1:44551250-44557852 GCF_001194135.2 Octopus bimaculoides
TGTGTGTGTGTGTGTGTGTGTGTGTGTGTGTGTGTGTGTGTGTGTGTTCATATTTGGGTATGTACATATGTTTGGATTTATGTGTGCATGTATGTATGAACGTGTGTGGTGCGTGTGTGAATATAAATATATATATATATATACTTAGATACCTACATAGTTTTCTGCTTGTATACGAATATATATATTTGTGTAAGAATATATGTATGAATATATATATATATATATTTATATATATGTGTGTGTGTGTGTGTGTGTGTGTGTGTGTGTGTGTATGTAATTTATGAGTTGTATCATTTGTTTGTATAAAATATTTAAATTGAATTGAATTTATAATTGTTCAATTTATTATTTTGTTTTCCATTTCTTATATATATATATATATATATATATATATACACATATATATATATATGTACATATACACATGTATATGTTTCTGTGTCTGTATATATATATATATATATATATATATATATATATATATATATATATATATATATATATATATGCAGATGTAAATGCAGGTGCGTGTGTGTATGTTCCTCTGTATGTATGTATGTATGTATGTATGTAATACTGAGTCGGTTTGAAGGAAGACGGAATAAATGTAACGACGTACCTTGTTCGAATGGACCTTGCGATGTTATTGGTTCAGTGGAGCGATGCGGTGGCGGTGTGGGTGGCGCTGGAGGTGGCGATGCCGGTTGTGGTTACGTGGAGATGAGAGAATCGGTAGAAGACGAGTGGGAAGGTAAGAAGAAAGCGAGAGAGAAATTGAATGAGCGAGCGAGTGAAAGATAGATAGATAGATAGATAGATAGATAGAGAGAGAGAGAGAGAGAGAGAGAGAGAGAGACAGACAGAAAGACAGACAGAGAGGGAAACTGGGAGAGAGGGAGTGATAAGGGAGAGAGAGAGGTAGCTACAATAATACTTTGAAGGGATGGTTGATTAATAAAAAGCTAGAGATATTGTTAACTACCTTGCTAGTTTGTTTGTTTGTTAGATAGATAGATAGATAGATAGATAGATGTTTAGGGATAAGTGACAAGCCTGGTGATGACAGGCGAAAAAGATGGGCAGCTATACACGTCGAGAGACAGGTGCACGAATGGAGTGTAAATTAGATATATTAATATAAACGGATAAACAGATAGACATACATGTAAGTATGTATGTATGTATGTATATATGTATGTATGTGTGTGTGTGTGTGTGTGAGTGAATTGGATAGATAGAAAGACAAACGCACGGAGGTTTGGACAGATTACCTAGGGTATATAAATAGGCTTGGAAAAATTTGATAGCCGGGCAGACCGGAAAGATAAATAAGGAATGATAGAGACAAATAGATGCAGGGACGGATAAACAAGGAAAGAGACAGACAAATAAGAGTACAGATGAATAGTGAGTTGGACAGACTGGTAAATAGGCAGATAAATAGATAGATAGATCGATCGATTGATTGATTGATAGATAGATAGATAGATAGATAGATAGATAGATAGATAGATAGATAGATAGATAGATAGGTTGAAAGAAAAACGGGTTAGAAGTAACCGGTGAAATAGATAGATAAATAGATAGATAGATAGATAGATAGATAGATAAATAGATAGATAGATAGATAGATGGATTGATGGATAGGTATATTGATAGGCAGATAGATAAATAGACAGATTAAAAGAAAAATGGTTTAGAACTAACCGGTAAATGATATATCTGCGTTAAACGTAAAGGAAATTTGACGCTAAACGTCGAACCGGCAACGGCGAGAGTCAACGAATAAATCAGAACTGCTATAAAGAGTTGGCTTAATCGTCAACATTCTTCACTGCTGGCGTTCATTTGTGTCGGCTGCATCTTTCCAATTTACGTTGCTTTTCCCGACACTTGACTGGCCATAACACACATCTGCAGCGTCATTGTACATGGGGATGGAGCGGAGCGCACTATTTTGATATCATCCATCCATCCGTCTATCTATCCATCTATCTATCTATCTATCTATCTATCTATCTATCTATCTATCTATCTATCTATCTATCTATCTATCTATCTATTCTTTCTCCTTGAATCCTTATCCGCTCTCTCTCTCTGCTGTCGCATTGTTTATCTACCAACTACTCCTGTTCATGTCTTCCTGTTATTGTCACCGTCTTTCGCTGCCCGTTTTTCCATCGTTTATTTCTATTTAACTCCAACCTGTCTCCTCCCTACTTCTCTAACTTCGGTTCATTATCTCCATTCATATCCCTATAGGCCTGTCACACTGTTTATATCCTTCTCCCTATCTTTTAATCTCTCTATATCTCGGTCTATTATTCTGCCTGTCATTTCCTGAAATTCTATTTGCCTCTCTATACTTCTATACTAAAACTGCTTCTCTCTCACTCTCTCTCTCTCTCTCTCTCTCTCTCTCTCTCTCTCTCTCTCTCTCTCTCTCTTTCTCAGTCTTTTTACCTTTCTGTCTGTTTCCCTTTAGCACTCTCTCACCGTACATCTGTCAGTCTGTCTATCTGTAGGTCTTTTTTCATCTGTCTATCTGCCTCTGTCGATATCTCCATGTATGTCTATTTTTCTATAAATCTGACTACCTACCTGCCTCTGTTGACTTGCCCCTGTCTACCCACATCTATCTATCTATCTATCTATCTATCTATCTATCTATCTATCTATCTATCTATCTATCTACCTGCCCGTCTGTCTACCTGCCTGTCTGCCTACCTGCCTGCTTACCTATCTACCTACCTGTCTATCTGTCTGTATTTGTCTTTCTATTTTTCTTTCTCCTTTCTTTTTTCTTTCTTTCTTTTTTTTTCTGTCTTTCGCTGTTTCTTTTTTTCTTCGCTTAATGTCTGTTGGCATGTCTGACTTTTTCTGTCTGTCTGTCTCACTTAGACTGTCTCTCTGCCTGACTTTATCCATTTGTGTCACTGTCTATCTTTTGTCTTTTCTCTCTTTGTTTTTTCTCTCATTCTTCTTTTCCTTCCTTCCTTTCTTTCTCCCTTCCTTTCTCTCTCTATCTCTCTTTTTTACTTACTTTCTTTCTTGCTTTCGTTCTTTCTCCCTTTTCTCTCTTCCTTTTTTTCTGCCTGCCTGTCTGTCGTGTCCGTCAGTCTGTTTCTCTCTCTGCCCGTCGGTCTCTCGGTCTACCGACGCAATAACTTTCTACAATGCAAAGCAATACACACACTCTCATGTGCACACGTGCGCACACACAATCGCACATCCATACACAGACACGCACACACACACACGGACTCCCCCCGTACATACACATCCATACACACACACGTACACACACATACTTATTAATTGAACACAAATAACACAAAGTTCCAAGATGCAACCGAAAATGTAGATTATGTCACGTTTTTGTGGAAGCCATCCCACATGTGATTGGCAGCTGCCCCAACATGTCACCAAGGTACGACCTCCCTATGCGGCATGACGTTGTCGCGAAAACAATATACAACGCCATTCGGAAAAAAAAAATACTGTTGAAGCAAGTCATAAAAGGCGGCAATATGACGTAATGTTGGTTTCCCCGAACAAGCATAATTGTTGGTGTCCCATTGGTTAAAATTACTGCCCATTTACGAATTCTAAACTTTTGTCAAAGAAATCTTTCACGAAATACGGTTCTTGGAATTCAGATATGAGCAGTTATAAAAACCCTGATTTTGGGGAAATTAATCAGTGTTCGTAGGATGTTACTAAACTCCACGACACTCACTCATTGAGATATTGGCTATTTTTTATGCCATGTCTACGATAAAAATCCAACAAGACTTATTTAAATGGTTGTGAACTCTAGTATGTTAGTATGAAGGATTAGCTAGTGTGAATTTTAAGTCGTAATTCGCTACGGCAAAATGACTTTACTTTCCAATTGTACTATAAATGCTAAATGTACATAAATAAAATAATGTAGTCTGCATCATCTTCCACAAAGGAATTAAAAAGGAGGCCAACAAAATTCTCTTTCTAACGGCACTTGTTACTTTCAAGGTCTTCAAAAATCGTTGTGCAACCTTTGGATTCTAGTTGGTTTACAGAAGATTATTGTGGACCAAAGACCTGACGAAGAAGACTTTGTAGAGTTATATAGCCTTATGAAAATCAACTTGAACCATTATCGTGAAACTTAACCACCGCCTGTTTCTTCTCAACTGTTGTACTGCCGTCTATTAAATGTTTGACTTCTGTTGCCGATGTATGTATGTATGTATGTGTTTGTGTGTGTATGTATGTACATTAATGTATAGTTGTGTATTAATATATGTATGTACAACTAAGCTACTACCATCCATTGATGAGTTGCAATGTCACTGGTGTCAAGCTGTATCGGTCTTTACCTTTCTCTTGGATAATATCGGTGACGTGGAGAGGAGAGCCTGGTACACATGGAACTCTGCTGCTCCTCCATTAAACGACCTTGCCCAGACTTGTGCCCCGGAGGACATAATGTCACTGATAAAGGAATATACAGTACCATTTCTTTTCTACTGTAGGCATAAGGACCGAAATTTTGGGGAAGGGAGCCAGCCGATTACATCAATCCAGTACGCAACTGGTATTTAATTTATCGACCCCGAAAGGATGAAATGCAAAGTCGACTTCGGCGGAATTTCAACTCAGAACGTAAAGACAGACAACATACCGCTAAGCATTTCGACTGGCGTGCTAACGTTTCTTCCAGCTCGCCGCTTTATATACAATAGCATTTGTAAAAAAGACCATCTGAGATATAGAATTCATTCATATCAGCACAAGGAATATTGGTAGAATATTAACGTCAAAACTCCTGCTAATTGCAAATATATTAGGTTTGGTATAGCTTGAGATAGAGAAGAAAAAATACGTAAAATGTCAAAAGTCAACTACCTTTCTGATGTGAATATCTCTTTGAAAAAAGGCGGTGAACTAGCAGAAACGTTAGCACGCTGGGAGACATGCTCAGTGGTATTTCGTCTGTCTTTACGTTCTGAGTTCAAATTCTGCCGAGGCGTCTTTGTCTTTCATCCTTTCGGGGTCGATAAATTAAGTACCAGTTACGCACTGGGGTCGATGTAATCGACTTAATCCCTTTGTCTGTCCTTGTTTGTCTCCTCTATGTTTAGCCCCTTGTGGGCAATAAAGAAATAAGAAACGTTAGCACGCCGGGCGAAGTGCTTAGCGGTATTTCGTCTGTCTTTATGTTCTGAGTTCAAACTCCACCGAGGCGTCTTTGTCTTTCATCCTTTCGGGGTCGATAAATTAAGTACCAGTTGCGTACTGGGGTCGATCTAATCGACTGTTCCCCTCCCCCAAGAATTTTGGGCTTTGTGCCTAGAGTAGAAAAGAATATTTCTTTGAAAATCAAAGCAAAAGGAAATATTTAAGGAAAACTGATTCGAAACCGGTAACTCACCACTCAGATTCTACATTTACATCTACACCTTACACCTATGACCATCGGTGTGAAGCCGTGCGATTTAGTCATTAGTGTATTCGGTTCACCATCGTATAGTCGTGAGTTCGATTCCCGATTGCTCCTGTCCACTCAGCTAGCAAAAATGAGTAGCCCCTGTATTTCAAAGGGCCAGCCTTGTCACATGCGGTGTGTTACGCCGACTGTCCCTGGGGACCACGTTAAGGGTACGCATGTCTGTGGGGTGCTCAGCACGTTAATTTCCTTAGCAACATATTCCGTTGATCGAATCAACTAGAACACTTGTCATTGTAACCGATAGAGTGCCCAGCCATAATCGTCGGGGTACTCGGTTATGGTTTGAAATGTCTAAATGACAAACTCAAAAAAAATGAGCGTTTTCAAGCTAAGGAAGTGGCCATCTCATACGCACTTTAGAAATAACATCGTGTAAGAGAAACCATTCAGAAGTAAACACTCAAGGTTTTGTTATTCAAAAGCCAGAAATAAAGCTTTGCTTCTTTGCTAGGAATCATCCAGCTGCTTCCTTGTTGGAAAAATTTAAATAATTGAGAAATGATAATAGAAATATAACACACATACGTAATATATATGTGATGAGTACTTCATCTTGTCAGCTGACAGCTGTCTCAT
This sequence comes from Octopus bimaculoides, assembly GCF_001194135.2. NCBI lineage: Eukaryota > Metazoa > Mollusca > Cephalopoda > Octopoda > Octopodidae > Octopus > Octopus bimaculoides. Next base: position 44,557,324 of record NC_068997.1, read on the forward strand.
TATTCATTTTTTTAGCCAATGTCTGTTAAGTGCCAGACTCCATGTGACCTCCGGCGAAATTTAACACCAGCTGATGTTTTACAAAACATGACTGACGAATGTCAACATGCTAATTAGACCTGTCTGTCCAATGACATTCTTGTATATTATCATACGCCTTTGCAGTTCAGGTTCGAACCGCATACTGCACAAGTAATATTTTGCAGATGTGGTCTTATGTGACTGAGAATGTTTCGATGAGTACGTACGTGGTTTCACGGAACAACATGGTTTGTTACCAAAAAAAAAAAAAAAAAAAAAGCACATTTACAGACATCACGCTTCCAGTTCTTCAGATTAACTGAAAATCGCGTAAAGCATACTTTATCGCTGAACAACCGATGCTTTTTTTTTTTACGCTCCCGTAACTTAGCTGTCCGGCAAAAGAAACCGATAGAATTAGTACTGGGGTCGATGTATTCGACTAAGCCCTTCAAAGCGTGTACACATTCACACACATTTACACACGCATTCACACACATTTGTACAC
>NC_068997.1:44558386-44559757 GCF_001194135.2 Octopus bimaculoides
ATATATATATATATATATATACGACAGGCTTCTTTCAGTTTCCGTTTACCAAATCCACTCACAGGGTTTTGGTCGGCCCGAGGCTATAGTAGAAGACACTTGCCCAGGGTGCCACGCAGTGGGACTGAACCCGGAACCATGTGGTTGGGAAGCAAGCTTCTTACCACACAGCCACGCCTGCGCCGATGTATATATTATGATACGATATAGGAAAAATGGAATATTAATTCGTATTTCGAATACTGTGTGTTATTTAAGATTTAGTACGTTTCATTCATCTACATCTTTATAAATTTAATGAATTATCATCTGAAATAATAGTTCAATATTTTTTTAAACTTTACATAGCAATGGAGTCACATTAAAGAAGGCAGCAACTCAGCTAAACATGTCTGTTGTTGATTTCCAGAATGCTTCCTATCAGTTTCAAGAGAAAAGTAGATACAAATCATTTTGTAGGTCATACAGACCTCGCACCACAACTCTGCAAAATAACCGTATGATTCATCGTTTTTATATTGCATTCACATTTACGGCTTGCAGTACCATACGGAAACTGCTGCTAGCATCAGTAAAATGTTACACTAACACAAGACCTCGACTGCAAAGCGACAAAACTTCTAATAGCAAGACGTCAAGTGATTATCCACAGAAATGAAGACCACATGGCTCAGAGGTTAGAGCGTCGGGCTCACAATAGTGAGGTAGTGAGTTCGATTCCCGGACCGGGGTGTGTTGTGTTCTTGAGCAACACACTTTATTTCAGGTTGTTCCAGTTCACTCAGCTGTAGAAATGAGTTGCAATGTCACTGGTGCCAAGCTGTATCGGTCTTTGCCTTTCTCTTGGATAACATCGGTGGCGTGAAGAGGGGAGCCTGGTATGCATGGACGACTGCTGGTCCTCCATTAAACCTCGGAGGACAACTTTCTAGGGGTAATCCCAAATGGTTCTATTTGACTAATGAGATAGAAATAAGTGAAAAAGAACCAGTGTGTATGTTTATTATTAGCATAATGACCCATCCGATATATAACAATATTAACTGACATTAACTTCTGCAATAATAACTTTACTGATTTCAGAAAGCCAGCCGTCTTATCTATTATTCTGGTGAATACACAAGTTAGACAGTTTTTATTCTATCCCTTCAAAAGCGGGATAGAGAGACGGTTGTGAAGTCTTTCGCTGGTGAAGAAAATACAACCCAACATAGGTTAGTAGTTAGTGACTTCAGATTTAGAGCTAGACGGTCTCAGAGTAAACAAACCTGTCTGGAAAAGGAAGATATGAATGTTTAAAGATCCGTCGGACTCCCATACGTTTAGAGAATTACTAACTGAAGCATTTGAGGAGGAGGAGGAGGAGGAGGA
>NC_068997.1:44559767-44562687 GCF_001194135.2 Octopus bimaculoides
GAGGAGGAGGAGGAGGAGAGAGCCGTATAGCACAGAAGACAACTAGAAGTTCCAAGGGGAAAACTTGTTGTGTATTACAGACCAAATCCATAGTTGGTGTAAAGTCCCAGCTGGCCGAAGATGACTCGGTGGTGAACCACAAAAGTAAAGACAGGTTGAAACATTGGAAAATGGAGTGCAGCAGAGAACTATAATAGGTAACTAGATGGGAAGTTGAATAAAGAGAGAAGCAGAAATTAAGAAGTTTGTCAATGTTCTGTATCGTGGGGGAGTTTCATATTGTTAGACGATATACTAAAAAGAATCGATATGTTGTGGATGAGAAGTGTGTACGGATGGATAATGGCGTGCTTGCACTTAGTGATTTTGAAAATAAAGAATCAAGGAAAGCCATTACATTTGGAGAATGCATGGGAGAAAGAGGGTCTTTTCAGTGTGAACTCAGCAGAGGAGGGATTAGTCATTCGTGTACAAAGCAGCATGACAGACAAAACAATTAAGGATATGAATTAAGGAGATGAAGGCAGGGCTAGCTCCTTGTCAATCACGCATAATTTCTAGTGGTGTAGGTTGTACAAGAAGTCATACACAATGGCTGGCGTAGCGCCATCATAATCATAAAAGAGATGCCTTACAAAGAGATAATGACAGCAATATCAAATTGCTGGATCAAGTCATGGAAGCCGTAATCTTCAATAACTTCCCGTAACAATAGCTCAGTTGATTAGGGAGAGAATTATCCTAGATGAGATGCAATTCGGTTTCGTGTCAAGAAATATTACTGATGCCCTCTTCCTAATGAGACAACTGCAGCAGAATTACTTACTTAAGAGCAAGCCGTTCTACTTACCATTGGTTGACCTAGAGAAAGCCTTCGAAGGGTCACTCGCTTTGTGATCTGGTGGTCTCTGAGGAAGTTAGGAGTAGACGAATAGCTTAGGAAAGCATATAGAAACCATGTACAGAGGTGCTGTTTGCATGGTGAGAATTAACAATGAGTACAGTGAAGAATTCGGTGTGCAAGTTAGGGACCCCCAGAGCCCAGTTCCCAGTCCCCTCTCTATTCATCATAGTCCTCCAGACCATAGCAGTGGAGTTTTAAAGTAGACACTCTTGTGTATTCCTCTATGCTGATGACGTCATTTTTATAGCCGAATCTGTAGGAGGAGTGGATTCAAAACCTGGAACCAAAGGGCCTCAGAGTTAACTTATCAAATGACTAAAGTTTTAGTAAGAAAACAGAGAGAACTCTGCTTCAATCAAGGAAATGACCTTGCTCGCTATGTAAAATGGAGTAGGAAGAAATTCCATACGATGTACTCAGTGTAAACTATGGAAACCCAAGGGGTGCAGTGGTAACAAAAGTGGTTTTACAGAGAATGTTGACTTTGTTCGTGATAAACGCGCAGAAGCAATAAACATCTGGAGCAGGCGGCAAATGTCCAGATGATCTCCAGAGATAATTGTTAGCTTCATTACTTATGTGAATTAATTACCAATGAAAAGGGATATTCTGAATGTATAATAACCAGAATAAGTTCAGGATGGAGACAACCTTTCAATTGGTCTTCTCTGGCTCATGGATACCAGTCAGGAACTGCATGGATGCAACTGTTGTCTGTGGACTTCATGACAATCCAACACAGTGAAACTTGTGCTTTCAGTATTCTGCGATTACGTCGTTCACTCCTCTTCTTTCTGGATTTATCACATTTCGGATATACTCTCGCAATGGATCTTTCCATGGCCTTTTGCGTCGTAGCCAATCGATGTTTTACCCTTCTTCGTAGTAGACCACGTCTCATTTGCATATAAGAGCAGATAGGACGGTGCTATAGAAAAGTCTGGCTGTAGGGTCTTGTCCTGGTTTGACCTGAACACATCGAATACCATCTTTCTTCATAAGGAGGATAATAAAGTTCTAAAAACTACCTCATATGCTTCTTGTCTCATTTCTACAAGCTGTTTACAAAAGTCATGTGTCACCAGTCTATAACAGAAAAAGGTTATGCTGGGGAAAGGTCTCTCCCTCTCTCCTTCTCTCTGTCGCCCTTTCTCTCTCTGTTTTAGTGAAGGATAGACTAGACTGTATGAGGCTTGTATACGAACTGCCATGTTACATTGAAGCGAGACATAAGCTCTGAATGCAGAGGACTTGCAAAGACCAGAAAAAAATGAAGCAGACATGCCTCATTGCTAGAAATAACACTTACATCTCCCTCTATGTGCAGTCTAATATCATGACAAAGGAAGAGTATATAGGATAATGTAGACAAAGACGAAATTATGCCAGGGTGGTCACGGCTGGATTGCCTTAGGTCATATATCCACTAAATCGCAGTTGTCTTGGGCTAAACAACAACAACAGAATCAGCAATAAATATCGAGTCACTGAAGCAGGTTGTACGCGGGCTGCTGGCAGAAAGAGCAGCCAAACCCTTTTCTCAAATCGAAGGCTGTGAGATTCAATTTAAGGAAAATCAAAAACAACTATTAGAACATCAGCAATGGTGGTTAAGCCCAGCAAAGTAATAAAAAGGCGGAGTGGTCATAGCCGGGGCGCTTTTTAGCATAGGTTCGTCCAGTGAAGGCTGACCTTGGTTTCAATAACAACCCACCGCATGCAGATGTAGTAGTGAGATTAAGAAGCTCGCTTGAAACCACGTGGTTTTGAGTTCAGTCTCACCGCGCGGCATCTTTGGCAAGTGTCTTCTACGATAGTCCCAAACCAACCAATGCTTTGTGAAAGAAATTGGTAGACGAAAACTGTGTGGAAGCCTGTTGTATATAAGTGTATGTGTGTGTGAATGTGTGCTTGTGTCTGTGTTGACAACCGGTGTCGATTTTTTGTTTGTGGTCCCGTAACTTAGCGGTTCGCCAAAAGTATTTGACAGAATAAGTACCGTTTTTTTTTAAAAAA
>NC_068997.1:44565463-44566359 GCF_001194135.2 Octopus bimaculoides
GGCGCAGGAGTGGCTGTGTGGTAAGTAGCTTGCTTACCAACCACATGGTTCCAGGTTCAGTCCCACTGCGTGGCACCTTGAGCAAGTGTCTTCTACTATAGCCTCGGACCGACCAAAGCCTTGTGAGTGGTTTTGGTAGACGATATTTCTTCGGTTCTTTACGTTGTGAGGTCAAATTCCGCCGAGATCAACTTTACCTTTCATCCTTTCGGGATCGATAAAACAAGTTCCAGTTGAGCACTGATGTCAATGTAATCCACTAGTCTCCTCATCAAGTCTTGTCGTGATAGAAGAAACAGTTATTGTCTCTTTTGTATTTCCTGTTTCATGTCCTTGTAATCAAGTGACACTTCCCTTTAGCACCATGAGCAGTTCCAAGAGTGGGATCTTCTGGAATTTATAAATATTGATGTTACCCGGGATATGTGTTTATAATAGAAAAAAATTCTTCTGTTTGTACTGTACTATCTATTGTAGCCGTAAAGTGTTTGGTGCAACTGTAGCCCATTTTGATGCCAGTTTTATCAAATATATTATATCTGTGCTCTATGGGGAAATGTTTATTTATTAAGTTTAAGAAAATTCTGGCATCTTTAGGAAATACATTTAAACTAAGGAGAAGATTATACCATATGATATTTCTTTGGCTATTAGTGAACATTAGGGCTTTATCACTTTATTGTAACTAAACATGTAAAGTAAGATTCAATGAATCAACTAATAGGATGATAAAAATCACCATTTATTTTAGCGCAACCTAATTTATAGCATTACCAATTATTACAAAAGGTGAGCCTAAGCTTAGTCGCTCTGCCTGCTAGAAATAACCAGAAATTCTCCTGCAAATCACGTCTTATAATTGTAAAAAGAGGGTATATTTGAAAATGCTGCTGCAC
>NC_068997.1:44566724-44567377 GCF_001194135.2 Octopus bimaculoides
TCCCAGCCCTCCTTCGTAGACAGCCATCACTTCCTCTTCCTGGCACCATTGGAATACTTACAACTGTAACCAGTAACCACCGTTTCTGTCCTCACCCTGCCCCCTTACCTTCTGCCCTCTGCTCTCCCACCCCCGCCAAATCCCCCATTGGTAAACGCTTCTCTTCCCGTTTAACCGATCAGCGAAATAAAACGTTATCGATTACTAGAACAGCAACAACAGTAACAACAACAGCAACAACAACAACAGCAACAACAACAACAACAACAGCAACAACATGGACAACAGCAACGCCAGTAGAAATAGCAAAACAAACATCTACAACACCATGTACAACAACAACAAGAACTACTACTACTACTACTACTACTACTACTACTACTACTACTACTGCTGCTGCTGCTGCTGCTGCTGCTGCTGCTACAGCTGATGCTGACGATGATGAAGATGGTGACGATGATGGCGGTGATGATGATGGTGGTAATGACGATGATGATGATGAAGATGATGATGCCACTGATGTTGCTGTTGTTGTTGATGATGATGGTGATGATGTGAATGCTGCCGTTGCTGCAGCTGTTGTTGTTCTTAATAGTGATGATGATGATGACGATGATGAAGCTGTTGATGATGCTGATGATGATGATGATGAT